>NW_025829238.1:0-1022 GCF_002878395.1 Capsicum annuum | reverse complement strand
TACATGTATTGGCGTATTCAAGTACGTGTATTGGTCTTATTTATATGGAATTAATTTTTTATTTTATGTATACCGGAATTTACCCGTCGATGGTTCCATACGAAGGTTATTGAATAAGCTTTTCAACAATATAAATATTTCCAAAAATGGATAAGTTTCGGATATAATCGAGCACGTTCGAAACTATAAAACGGTGGCCGGTATATGGTGAATAGTAAATGTGCAGGAAAATTTCCTGCACACAAAATACTGAGGCCAGCCAGTTTTTTGGGTCAACTTTGAACGCTCATAACTCCCTTAATATAATGAACTGGGAGATCTTCCACCTATGAAAAGAAAGATCTTTGAGTCTTTTTTCCAATGCAATTAGTTTTATCCAAATCCGACATCTGAGTAATGAGTTATACTCGTTTTACTTCAGCCTCTCAAAACAGATTTTTAGGGTCAACTTCAAACGATCATAACTCTTTGGACAGGACGAAATGGGTGTACTAATTTATATGAAATGAAATCCCTTTGAATTATCTTTCCAACAATACCAATTTCACCCAAATCCGATATCGGAGCAAAGAGTTATGGTCAATCTATTTTAGCTTGTCAAAACAGTCCACCATGGACAGATTCGGATTTACTTAAAATTTTAAGGGCAATATGGTCATTTTCCATCACCTCATGAATGAAAATTGGTCATTATATACATATACTTAGCCTCATATCCATTATTTATCATCCAATATTGAAGACTAAGAAACCCTAGCCAAATTTCAACTCCAATTATCTTGTGATTCAACCGTAGAAAATCTAAATTGATTCTGTAGTTGTGTTCACCATCTCGAGAGCTTCGAGAAGCACCCCTTATTTGTGCCAATAGGACTTCTAAATCAAAAGGGCCATTTTATGGTAAGGATGTAAATTATGTTGGTGTTATTTATATGGATATGTATATATATGCATGTGAGCATAAGAAGTGTGTTATTTGATTGTTGTTGAAAGATGATTGGAAATGATGTTGGATTATTCTT
>NW_025829237.1:4692-27506 GCF_002878395.1 Capsicum annuum | reverse complement strand
TCAGATAATATATCTATCGCAATATATAATCTATATATCTCTTTTTTAAAAAAAATTATCTTCATGACATCTAAATTTTTTGACTTTATAATAATATATAAATTAATAAATAAAATTTGAAGGCGCAACTGTTCACCTCAATTTATTAATGACATTCTTGATTACTGTAAAAAGTTATGACTTAATTAAATTGAGCAATATTGTGATAAGTCATGACATAATTTTTTAATTATAAAATAGATTTAAAGGCGCAACTATTCACCTCCATTTATTAATGATATTCATGATTTCTGTAAAAAGTTATGACCTAATTAAATTAAGCAATATTGTGATAAGTCATGACTTTTCAGCTTTATTATTATTAAAATAATTAGTTCTTTCCAGGAATCGTTTTTTTACACTGAGTTGGACAACAGATTATATATCTGTTGCATCAGATAACTCCTCTGTAACAATAGATATATCATCCATTGCAACAAATAGATAACCAATTCCATCAGATAATATATCTATTGCAACATATAATCTATATATCTTTTTTTTAAAAAAATTATCTTCATGACATCCAAATTTTCTGAATTTTTAATTATATAAATTAATAAAGAAGATTTAAAGGCACAACTATTCACCTCTATTTATTAATGACATTCTTGATTACTGTAAAAAGTTATGACTTAATTAAATTAAGCAATATTGTGATAAGTCATGACTTTTCAGCTTTATTATTATTAATAATTAGTTCTTTTCAGAAACTGTTTTTACATTGAGTTGGACAACAGGTTATATATTTGTTGCATCAAATAACTCATCTGTGAAAGCAAATATATAATTCGTAGCAACAAATAGATAACCTGTTGCATCAGATAATATATCTGTTGCAACATATAATCAATATATGTCTTTTTTAAAAAAATTATCTTCATGACAACCAAATTTTTGACTTTATAATTATATAAATTAATAAAGAAAATTTGAAGGCGCAATTGTTCACCTCAATTTATTAATGACATTCTTGATTACTGTAAAAAGTTATGACTTAATTAAATTAAGCAACATTATGATAAGTCATGACATGATTTTTTAATCATATAAATTAATAAAATAGATTTAAAGGCGCAACTGTTCACCTCCATTTATTAATGACATTCATGATTGTTGTAAAAAGTTATGACCTAATTAAATTAAGAAATATAGCGATAAGTCATAACTTTTCAGCTTTATTATTATTAAATAATTAGTTCTTTCCAGGAACTATTTTTTTACACTGAGTTGGACAACAAATTATACATATGTTGCATTAGATAACTTATCTGTAACAACAGATATATCATTGTTGCAACAAATAGATAACCGGTTCCATCAGATAATATATTTATTGCAACATATGATCTATATATCTTTTTTAAAAAAAAATTATTTTCATGACATCCAAATTTTCTGAATTTTTAATTTTATAAATTAATAAAGAAGATTTAAAGGCATAACTATTCTCCTCTATTTATTAATGATATTCTTGATTACTGTAAAAAGTTATGACTTAATTAAATTAAGCAATATTGTGATAAGTCATGACTTTTCAACTTTATTATTATTAAAATAATTAGTTCTTTCCAGGAACCATTTTTACACTGAGTTGGACAACAGATTATATATCTGTTACATTAGATAAATCATCTGTTACAACAGATGTATCATCCGTTGCAACAAATAGATAACCTGTTACATCAGATAATATATCTGTTGCAACATATAATCTATATATCTTTTTTTAAAAAAAAATTATCTTCATGATATCCACATTTTTTGACTTTTTAATTATATAAATTAATAAAGTAGATTTAAAAACAAGCATATTTTTGGTTAGTTTTTTACAATTTAAATTATGTTTATTATTTATTTCCTTATTCTTTTCTGTGAAAAGAAATGACTTAATTAAATCAAGCTGGTGAGTTTTTTATTATTGTGACAAGTCATGACTTTTCTGCTTATTAAATTTAAATAACCTTTTTCTCAATTTAAAAATCAAATACACCTGGTTTTCAAACCGTTTTTTTAATAACCATTTTTTAAATTGAGTTATGGCAACAGATTGTATATTTGTTGCATCAGATAACCCATCTGTTTCAACAGATATACCATCTATTGTAATAAATCGACCATCTGTTGCAATAAATCGACCATCTATTTAAGGAGCTTTTTTGATTTCTTCTTACTGATTCATCAGTCGCAATAGATGAGGAATTTGATGCATTAACAACGTTTTTTGTTTTTATTTGTTGAATGTATTTAGACAAAATGTCACAGTCACGCTATTTATTCACTTTTTTCTTAACAATCATATCATCATATAACTTAATTAATTCAATGTTGTGACTTTTTTTAAAAATTAAATAATCTTTCTTTTATGATTATAATATCATTTAGTTCCTTATTATTAACGAACCATTTTTAGGAGAATTTCTCATCATGACTTTTCACACCATCTGTTGCCACAAGTGCTCAATACCTACCTCCAACCGTTGACATGTTGAGAATAGGAAATAAATAGAATGATAATTAAATATTAAATAAGATTAAAAATTCAAAGTCGACCAAATCAAACCAAACATATACATAGATTTTTTTTTAATCCCTTATAGGTAGATTGGATATAAAAAAGGAAAATACAAATGCTAAAAGAAAGAGAAAACATAGCCTAATTATTATTACTACTATTATTAGTACTATTATTATTGTCAACCGGATAATTTTTATCCGGCAGCTGCAGGGCCCTCCTCAGCCTTGCTCCGAAGTTGGCCAAATCCCTCTGGAGTTCATCAAACTGCCTTTAAAGTTCCTGCAATGACTCGATATGAATTTTCTTATACGAATCTGGATCAGCCATATTAGTATTGTAAGTGTAGTAGAATGAACGAGTGAGAGGAGGCTGAAGGGACCTATTTATAAAGTGATTGAATTGGAAGGGACTTGACTTAGTCAAATAAAAAGCCACGACTGTTCATATCCCTTAATTAAATAAAACTGGTGACTTTTCGAATATGTAAATTTAAAAAAACGGATCTAAATACAATATTTAGTCTTTTTATTGTATTTTGGAAAGCGACAGATTGGTAATCTGTTGCAAAATATATTCCACCTGTCAGATAACTTACAACATATTGACAATCTACTGCAACAGATGGATATATCAGTTTGCTTTTCCATTAGCTATGGAGTCTGTTGCACTTGCTAGTCATCTGTTTATTTAATTTCATCGAGAGCAATAGATTTTTCTAAACACTTCTTGGCCAAACTCAATTTTTGCTCTTAGATTGCTTTTTATTTTATTTTTTATTTGCATCCTTCAAGATGGCCTCCAAATTCAATTTTGCTCTTGGATTAATGGGAAAAATTGAATTTGGAGGCCCACTTGAAGGATGCAAAGAAAAAAAGAGAAGCAATCCAAGAGCAAAAATTGAGTTTGGCCGAGAAGTGTTTACAAAAATCTATTGCTCTCGATGAAATTGAATAAATAGATGCCACAGCTGATGGAAAAGCAAACTAATATATCCATCTATTGCAACAAATTATCAATATGTTGTAAGTTATCTAAGAGGTGGAATATATTTTAATACAGATTACCAATCTGTCTCTTTCTAAAATCCAATAAAAAGGTAAAATATTGTATTTAGATCCGATTTTTTTTTAATTTACATATTCAAAAAGTCGTCAGTTTTATTTAATTAAGGGATATGAATAGTCATGGATTTTTTTTTACTAAGTCAAGTCACCACTTCCAATTCAATCGTTTTGTCATTGTGGTCGTTAAGCTCAGTATAGAGCTCTTGATATTTTTTGAGTTTGTCAACGAGGACTACTTTCCTTCTTGGCGGCTTTTTTATAATACTTCTCTTGGTCCTTCTTAGTTCTACGCAAGGTCAAGAAGAAGTATGGAAGGTTCTCTTCGAGTTTTTCCAAGGCAAGTGCTCTCTCGGCTGATAAATCTGGTGCTGCAGCATATATGGATAGTGCAACACTCAATACAGAATAGTTTTCTGGTAGAAGCAAGTCTTGAGAAGATATAATCAGTAATCTCTTGATATCAGCTTTCGCTGTGTCAAGCAGTTCTGTTGATATCTTAACTTCTATGGGAGAAGATTGATCAGCAGAAAAAAAAAGCAATTGAGATCGTTTAATCTGTTGACTAACTCGAGCAAAGATGTCTTCTGGATTATTAAACTTCACAGGGCATTCTGGTGGTTCAATAACATCAGATGTTTTGTTTCCGATATTAGCTAATGATAGGGAGATTCTGCCTTCCTCACTATCCTGAAAAGAAAAAGTACTCAAAATTAGATGTAGTATCTCTACATAACGAGACAAGATGAACTAAATCTAGCATTCAGTTTTTCCTTCCTATTCCTTCTCTTTTTATCTTCTCACCTTTTTCAGATCCGAAATTTTTCTTTTTTTGGATACTTGATAATGCCTTGGAAATTGCTTTCTTTCTCCTCTTAGCCTTAATCTCTAATGGAGTGAATAAAACTAAAATCTTTTTTGATCGAATAACACTACTGTTAGATATCAATTCCTTTACATCAACAATTAATTCATTAACAGTATTAATCACTCCATCATGTTTTACCTTTGCACTCTTCACATTTGCATGCACAAGATAAGCAAGGAGGGGAAAGATTGATCATTCTTCTCCCATATAGAGGACAATATATTCGTCATGTAAAAGTCTACTCCATCGATAGAAATTCTTGACAAAGCGAAAGTCTGTAGAAGACATGACAAATAAACATGAGCAACATTCGACGTTAAATCTTAACAGGGTATCAGAACCATATTCATGGTCCCTCAGCTTATCAGTTCAGACCTACCAAACTTAACTATAAAATTGCAGATATCTTGTTTGAATGATCTATGACTAATCGGTAAAAATAGCATTCACAAAATCAGTGTACTCTATATGTGTTTCCACGATAACATTATCAGTAATACATACCTCCCACATATGAAGTGGTTCCATCTGGATGCAGCTTATTCCTTTGAACCTATCTTTAATGTAGCCTCTTATGATGGTCAGGCAAAAGTTGATCAACTTTCAGTTCCTTATATATCTACAAAGAAGAAGGAAAAAAATTAATGTCACAGAAAGAACATTATCTATCTGTTGCAACAGATGTAGAGTTTGTTGCATTAGATTTGGAGTCTGTTGCATTAGATGTAGAGTCAGATGCAACAGATGTGGAGTATGTTGAAATACATACCAGCCTGGATGGTGGTTTAATTTGTTCCAACAGTTTCACCGTTTGTTGCAACATCAACAACAACATAAACTACAAATAACAAATAAAAAATATCAACAACAAAGAAAACAACAACATTTGTTCCAACAACATCATCAACAAAAAAGAAGTATACATCCTATGTTCCAACACCATCAACAACCAGGGGTGGACCTACATGGAGTCCTCCGAGTGTGCGAGCATAAACTAAACTCGTATCAAACTTTATATATGTATATGGAAATTAAGGAAAAACGTATATAATCTAATCAGTGAGCATCCACAGTAAAAGTTGTTTGGTTAGCCTAGTGGTTGTTTATGGGTGCTTAAGGTTATTTATTTATTTTGGTCTTGAGTTCAATTCCCACTCAACACATATTTTTTTAATTTTGGTAACCAATTCTTCTCTCCTTATTCACTTTAAACTTTCTTTTTTTTTCTTCCTTACTCCTTATGTTGATTGTTTGGACTCCACTATTTTTAAGCTAAGAAGCACCCACTGTCTAAAAAACCTGGATCCATCACTGTCAACAATTCCACACCACAAGTTCCAACAACGCTAACCCCACCAACAACATCAATAATAGCATCAAAAACAAAGAAATAAACAATATACATAAAAAATGATACTGCCAACAAGGCTTTTAAACTTCTCCTAGCAGATGACCTTTTTTCACATTTTGTAATAAAAATTCTCGATTTGTTTATTCAACAATTAAGAGTTCCTTCAATTTTTTTAAATAAATATGATATGGGTAAATGGTAATTAAATAAAAAAAATATAAATAACTTGCAAAGAAGAAGACGAGAATAAAAGAGCAATAGTGAATCATATCTTAATGTCAAAAAAAGGGATCAAACCAACAATTTCAGTCGAGGAATCTAAGATATGGATCGGTTTAAATCTGAAAGAAAATTTACGAGAAAGAGAAGAGAAAAAAAAGGTTGTGATAACCCTAAAGAGGATAGAAAGAAAAATATGAGAGATGAATAAAATAAATTTAGGGCTAAAGGAGAGATGAGATAATTCTAATTTCTAGATGTACTACCCTTAATATTAAATGACTAAACAAAGTGTATTTATTCAAATTTATATTTTCAAAGCATAATTAATAAGGCTAATTTGGTAAAATAAATCCCTAATTAATATTTTTTTAATGGGTGTGCCAAGTTAACAGGGGCCAACTAATATAATATGAAACGAAAGAAGTATTAGGGGTTCAATATTCATTAATAATTTGAGGAGCACGAGGAAGAAAATGTGTGACATTGAAAAGATAAGACAAGACTACTCAATGATATTTTTGAGTTATCCAAGAAATAGTTTTTACCGCCTTTAGTACTACTACTTTATCTACTCGGACAGAAGATTGTTTTAAAATTAAAACAAAAAAAGATTTTCAAACAGATATGTCGTCTGTTGCAATAGATATAAATATCTATTTGAAAAATCCCAACAACCCAATCATCTGTGACAACAGATGACAATGTCCATTGATAACTAAATCTGAAATGTGATCTGTTATAACAGATATCACTATCTATTTGAAAATTTCCAATAGCTCAGACATTCGTCACAACAAATGCAAATGTCTATTTGATAATTAAATCAGATATGTCATATGCTACAATAAATATTATTATCTATTTGAACTCTCTAACAACTCAGTCGTTTGTTACAACAGATTTCATTGCAATTAATTTAGGTGGAACTAGGGATGAATAAATGAGATCACAGGGTCAACAACAAATCCAATTGAGTCTTTGCAATTACATGGTGTTGGTATTGCATTCATCCCGACCTGAGTAGTCGATCGATCACTCTGAGTTGAAATAAATTCTCATTAACTTAATGTTAAGATTAATAATAGTACCTACATCGATCTAGGCGAAACAAGGGATGAATGAATAAGCTCACAGGGTCAACTACAAATCCAATTGAGTCATTGCATTTGCATGGTGTTAGTATTGCATTCATCCTGACCCAAGTCATCGATCGATCACTCTGATTTGAAATGAGTTATCATTAACTTAATGTTATGATTAATAATAGTACCTACATCGATATAGGTGGAACTAGGGATGAATGAATGAGCTCAAAGGTTCAAATACAACTTCAATTAAGTCTTTTGGCAATTGCATGATGAGACGGTATTGCATTCATCCCGACCAGAGTCGTCGATCGATCACTTTAAGCTAAACTGATTCTTACTACCTTATATGATCAACTAATACCTTAATTGAATAATCTAGGACTATAGGTGAGTTCTCCTAGGGTCAACTACAACTTCAATTGAGTTTTTTAGCAATTGCATGATGAGATGATCCTGCGTTTCTCCCGACCAAGAGTCATCGATCGATCACTCTGAGCCGAACCGATTCTTACTACCTCATATGTTTAACTAATACCTTAATTGATTAATCTAGTACTAGGGGTGAGTTCTCATAATGTCAACTACAATAGATGACAACACCTATTTGATAATTTTCAACAGATGGATAATCTATTGCAACATATGACTTAATCCATTTGATAATTTATAACAGATGGGTAATATATCGTAACAGATGACTTAATCTGTTAGATAGTTTAAAACAGATTCATGATATATTGCAACAAATGACGTACTCTTTGATAGTTTACAATAGATGCATAATATATTGCAACAGATTACCTAATCTGTTTAATTTGATCCTACAGAAAAGACATCTATTGCAACAGGTTGAACATTTGTTTATATATAATTTCAATTGAGTTCATATGTTAGACTAATACCTTAATTGAATGTGAATTCTCATAGGGTCAACTACAACTTTAATTGAGTTTTTTGGCAATTGCATGATGAGATGGTATTGCGTTTCGCCTGACCAGAGTTGTCAATTGATCGCTCTGAGCCGAACTAATTCTTACTACCTCATATGTTAGACTAATACCTTAACTGATTAATCTAGGACTAGGGCACTAATACCTTAATTGAACAATCTAGGACTAGGGGTGAGTTCTCATAGGGTCAACTACAACTTTAATTGAGTCTTTTGGCAATTGCATGATGAACGGTACTATATTCCTCCTGACCAGAGTCATCGATTGATAACTTTGAGCTGAACCAATTCTTACTACCTCATATGTTCAACTAATACCTTAATTGATTAATCTAGGACATGGTACTAATACCTTAATTAAATAATCTAGGACTAGGGATGAGTTCTCATAGGGTCAACTATTGATTAATCTAAGACTAGGGGTGGGTTCTCATAGGGTCAGCCACAACAGATGGCAACGCCTATTTGATAATTTACAACATATGGGTAATTTGTTGTGACATATGACAATCCATTTGATAATTTACAATACATGGGTAATCTATCGCAATAGATGACTTAATCTGTTTGATAATTTACAATAGATTCATAATCTATTGTTACCTAATTTGATTGATAATTTACAGTAGATGCAAAATCTGATGCAATATGTTGAACATTTATTTTTATACAATTTCAATTGAGTTCATATGTTAGACTAATAGTAACTAAATTGATTAATCTAGGACCAGGGGTGAGTTCATAGGGTCAACTAGAGTACTCGGTCAACTACAAATTCAATTATTTTTATACAATTTCAATTGAGTTACCCTTTTGGTAATTACATGATGAGGGGGTTAAAAATTACGAATATCTTTTATCATTTTAAAAATAATTAAGATCAATTCGGACCAAATTAATATTTTCAAAACTTGTCATTCTTTTCCAAAATACAAATCAACCCATACAAAACATTTCATTATTTTAAATCTTGAGTTCTCGCTCTTTCTCTCTCATTCTCACTCAACAATACGGTATAGACAACAACTACTCAAAAAATTTGTTAAACCCTCTACAACAGATTGCTTTTCTTTTCATTTCCTACCACATAGGTGTTATTTTTTACTTCATTCTTGCTTGTATCAGTCATTTTCTTTGTCTTCAAAGGAAACAGAGTTCGAGAAGAGTTCTATATTTGTTATTTTTTTCTAAAAATTAAGGGCTTTTAAGTTAATGATTAAAAATAAAACTTTTAGTTGTATTATCTTCGATAATGGGTTTACAATTTTGAGTTTTGATTGTAAAATTGTAGGAAGAACTCGAGAAATCCCTAGTTTCCATCGTAGTGTTCTGTTAAAGTATTGCCAAAAGAAAAATGAGGTTATTCTTTTAGAAACGGACTAAAAAAGAAAGCGGGAGATATCTAATTTGTTTAATAAATGCCTACTTCAAGTAGCTGCCATTTTCTCCTCCAAATCCGTCCTAATACAAGTCCAACCGATCCCATTTTTTCACTAACAAGAAAATCCCCAATCCACCATGACAACAACACCACCGGTGAAGAATAATGTGGATCTTGCTTGTAATTTTATCGATCTGACACAAGAGATCTACATTTGTCACAGTAAGTGAAAAGTTTATATTACTATCTAACTTAACTTCAATTTAATTTCTATCATCTATCTAACCGTAAAATATGGCTGCCTAGAACTGAAGATTGCTTCTCCTAAATTCTTTCTTGTTGGTATGAGTACAACCACAAACCTTGGGACGTGTGTAACTTTAATTTCTTTATTTGGACTTTTTCATCTCTTCTTCTATTTTTTATTTTCACTACTAGTTGTTTATTGGACTTGAATTAGAGTGAATCCAAAATCAAAATATGTCATGAAATTAAAAAAAGTATCAAAATATGTCATGTATTTAAAATGTTACCATAATATGCTTAACTCTCTTTTTAAGAGAGTTATATATATATTATTTTTAACGAAAGTTGCCAAACGGAGTTACATTACTGGAAAAGTACATAACTCACTTAAAAAGAGAGTTATACATTTTTTTGCTACATAACTCACTTTTTAAATGAGTTATATAATAAAAGTTACATAACTCACTTAAAAAGAGAGTGATGCATTTTTTTCTACATAACTCACATTTTAAGTGAGTTATGTAATAAAAATTACATAACTCACTTAAATGAGCTTATGAATTAGAAATGAAGAGAAAAAAATGCAAGTTTAGAATCCAACAAGCTTTTTGAGAAAATTGAAGGAAAGGTGTCTTTTAAGTCTTGAATGAAGGATTGGTGACATTGACCAACTTAAAGGGTCAAATATCATTAGAAAACTTGATTAAGTTAATTGTGGACTTGATTAATATTTTCAAAACTTTCTAATCTTTTCAAAAATACAAATCAACCTAACCCACACCCCTTTTCAATCAAAATCAACCACTCTCTCCTTTCTCTCGACATCTTCTCTCAACTCTCTTCCAACTAACAATTCTACAAAATTTATCCCTTCAACCCCTGATGAATTCTACCTACGGAGACAAATAGTTGAGCTTCGAGTTCTCCTCTTCAATTCAAATCAACCTGTCTCTAATCCCTTTCTTGACAGCTTCTCTCAACTCTCTCATAACCAACTATTTTATAAATTTCTCATTTCAATCCTCGGCGACTTTAATATACAACTACAAATAGTTGGTATTTGAGTTTCTTTTTGACTTCAACCTTCAATCGACATGACATCCTTGCTCTCCGACCATAGCAGCTTCGAATTCTTCATCGTTCCTTTTTTTCTTTCACAGGGAAAAATTTATGGCCTTTTTAGTTTTAAAGAAAACGAGGAACTTGAGCCAACTTCTCTTATAGTATTGGTTAACAATTTCAATATTTGTTGCATTAGTTTGAAATGTGATTTGAATAAAATCCTAATTTTTGGTATTTCTTCTCTTCTCTTTTCGAAGTGAATTATGATATTTTGTTGTTTGTTGATTTTTTTTAAAGTTTGATTTTTATTATTTGTGTTTATAAGAACAAAACAACAATTTATGTTGATTTGTTCTGCTCTTGTTCTTGGTAAAAATAGTGAAATTGCATTTTTTTATTGAACAAAATCATGCTACTATTTTCTGTTTCCTCCAATAGATTACCCATTTGTGCAATATATTAACCGTCTGATTTAATAGATCAACCATCTGATGCACTAGAGGAACCATCAGATTACAATTCTGATACAACAAATTAATCATCTGATGCAACAAATTAACTATCTGATGCAACAGATTAACCATATATTGCAACAGATTAAGCATCGGATAAAAAATGTGATGCAACTAATTAACCATCTGATGCAATGGAAGAACCATTATATTCATGATCCAATACAACAGATGAACCTCCTATTGGATAAAATCCTATCAACTCTTCTAGCAGGAAATGTCCAAAACTTGATTTTTCCAATTGATCATTCATCTGCTGCGATAAATGACCCTATGTTGGAAAAAATCTAAACAATATTGACCGTTGATAACTGTTCTAACAGATCACTCATGTGTTGCAACAGATGTGTGACCTATTGCATAGACCATTCATCTTTCTCAATAGATGAGTGATATATTTTATATTGTCGTAATAGATTACTCAGTCGCTGCACCGGGTTATTTAACTATTTTGATAGATCACTATATGTTGCAACAGATGTGTGATCTATTGCACAAACCATTTATCTTTCTTAACAAATGAGTGATATATTTTGTATTATCGCAACAAATTACTCAGCCGTTGCTATGAGTTATTTAACTATTCCAATAGGTCACTCATATATTGCAAAAGATGATGTCACAATAGATGTGTGATCTGTTGCCCAGACCATTCATCTTTCTCAATAGATGAGTGCTATGTTTTATATTATTATGATAGATTACTCAGACATTGCTACAAGTTATTTAACTATTCCAACAGATCACTCACATGTTGCAATAGATATGTGAACTGCTGCACAGACCATTTATTTTTCTCAATAGATGAGTGTTTTATTTTGTATTGTCATAACAAATTACTCATCCTATGTAACAAGTTATTTAACTTTCCCAATGGATCACTCATATGTCACAACAATATGTGATATGTTGCACAGACCATTTATCTGTCTTAAAAGATGAGTGATATTTTTGTATTATTGCAACAGATTACTCATCCACTGAAATTGATTGGTTATATGCTACAACAAATATACTACCTGGTACAACAGATTGGTGATCTGTTACAACTGTTATTTTACTATTTTGCTTGTTTGATTTACTGTTATCTTTTTTTAACGATGCATTAATCAACTATAATATATTTTTTTATGTTCCTGTTAATTTTAGATAATATGATTCCAAAAAGAACAGAAACTGAATAAAGTGAAGGGTGACTTGAAATTAAAAATTGCTATTTCATAGGATCTTCTATATACACAGGCTTCAAGTGTCCAGTTAGTACCCCATAAGCCAAGACCTCTTGCAGGTTTGCCCCAGTATTGTCGCATAGAAAAGTCATTGGCTCGGTCATTTCTGTGCTGGTCAACAAATATTCAATATGTGCAAGACGTGCGAGCCGCTCGCTTTAGAGGCATCATCTTTTAGAAGGATCATTCCCTTGTTTCGACCTTCAAATCCCATGATTTCTTTATCAACACTTCCTTTGGCAAATGATTCATCAGTTTACTCTCCCTTAATAAGATGGGCAACAATACCATCAGTGGCTCCACGAGGAGAAAAAGATCGAAATCATCGACGAGAGGTATGTTAGAGTCATAAACATTGATCTTTCCCTTCTCGAGTAGTATCTTAATAGCCCAATAATGTATGTTATTTACGCTAATGACTACAAGAATCCTCTTTGCCTCGATCCAGCTCTTGCTGTATGGATTTATCCTCTCCCCTCTAATATATTTTATCATTTCTTCTTTATCCAAGACAAATGTAGAAACTAGGAAATCAAGTCCCACGCCAATGGATAATGCCTCCCCATTGAGTTGATCGTACCTATACTTGAGCTTCTTACAGAATTTGAGGTTCATTATCCTATCGGCAGCATCATATGCTTCCCGATATGTTAATTGTCTTTTCCTCATGAGGCAGAGAATTATGTCAACATATTGTGATATAAGAATTCAATTTTTAAATAGGTTAGTAATTGTAAAGATGCAACGGATGATTCATCCGTTGCATAGGGTTCTCTGAATCAATAATCCAATGCAACTTATACAACAGATGGATAATAAGTTGCAACAGAACCACTACCAGTTGCACCAGTATACCTAGTTATTGCAACAGATGTGAAATCTGTTGCATAGCTTCTTCTTCATGGGGTATATTAGAAGGGCTAGGTTAGGAAAAGTAAACTTGCCTTGTCCTCGTATGGAATACACATATCAGTCATAGTCTGGAAGTCTTGTGGGGAAAAGGGAGGCATGGGGTAATCTGGTGTGCCTGGCTTGGCATTCTTGGCATGTCCGGTTCTAAGTTCCGCGTATATGTCCACCTATTTTACTGGCCCCTGAACTTCAACAACTTTTGAAGAGGGAGGAATTATAATTTCTTTTGATTTTCGACCGGAGAGTACTCCTCTAATTGCTCTTTTCTTTCTCCTAACTAACACTGTAGGAGTGTGTGGCTACCTCACCTTATTGGATGGTATGAAATGCCTCTTGGATTTGAATTCCTCGATAGCTTTAGAGATAGCCTCTGCTTTTTCAAAGATTTTATCCTGTCAGTCCTTTCACTATTCGTATTCTCAACGAGAACACGAGGGTGAAGATGGGTGAGAAGGACCTGTGTAAAGGTAAAAAAGGGTTTTTTCAAACATATTTATTCTTTCTTGAGAATCAACATCCTCATCATCACGGGTGGTAGCAGCATTAGCATGCCTGCCACCAACACCAACAACTCCACCAGAAGAAGCACCCGGATCTGCCTTAGTTGGTTGGTCATGAAGAGCCTCAACATTAGGCTGACCTTGCCTAACTTCTCCTCTTATGGCTGTTGCTCCAACCAATTCCTTTTTTATTAACTCCACCATTGGGTCTGATATAGTATCAAAATGACCTAAAGTAATATAAGAAGTCATCACCAACTCCTCCTTAGTAGGCACAACCCATGGATGCAAAACCTATAAAAAAGAAAAAAAAGACAGATGCATTTAAATCATATAATATAATCATTTTTACAGTTGGGTTACATTTTTAAAAAAGACCCATCTGTTGCATAGTTTACAGTATATGGTTGAAATCTGTTTAAGTCTGGTTTCAGCGAAATCGAGCAACACATGGATAATCTGATGTAAAATATCAATCATCTATTGCAATAGTTGTACAAGACGGGTAATCAGTTATGCAATAAATGATCTGTATGTCGCAACAGATGAACTATATGTTATCATATTAAATATTTGTTGTATAATTTGCAGTAGATGGTTAATCTGTTAGGAGTCAGGTTCAGAGAACCAAAGCAACAGATGGGTAATCTGATACAAGATATTAATCGTACCCTATCATAATAGATGTCCCATTTGGTGCATCAGATATAACATTTGTACCCTATCATAATTAGTGATTAATTTTACCATGAAGGCACAACAAAAGCCGTATAATGTGGTCGTCCCTAAGGATAGCTTTGTCAGTAAATATTGGATAGTCAAGTAGAAGCTGTCATATCCCCAGGGATAATTGTTGTATTTATCAAAATCCTCAGCACGCACCAACAAATCATTTAATATGACCTGGTTAATGTCTCTTGCTAATATAACCGAATGGGCAAACTAAACTAAGCACAATTTCTCCCTTTACTGCTCTGGTATGGTTTTATCCTTAAGATATGTCAACAATCCGATTCCTTGTAGCCATATCGAGCAATGTCAAACAACCCATCTATTTTTTCCTTGCATTTTATTGCCTTGGGTCTTTTGCAGGGTGGTAGTTTTTTTGGACGATGGCATCTCAAGCTCATAACTATGGCAAACTCTTGCAAGCCCAAACAAACAGGCATGCCATAGTAGTTGATCCAAATTTCATCCATCTTCTTTTTTCCCCCCTCCTTCAGATCTTTATCATCCCCCACGTACTTGATCCTGCGCTTGATAAGACCATATACCATCATCATAGGGAAACGAGTACGGGTAGAAGGGTCCTCAGGCAGCTCAAGAAAGCATCCAAAGCAGCTTTTCTTAAAAAGTCTGCCTATGTTTTTGTTCTTCATAATTTTCATAAAATGTTCCAAATTTTTCCCCATCTGATATTTAAGTACAATTTGACCAGTTAGTTGCTTTGCTTCTGGGTTATTTATCAATATCACAGCTTGAAACCTATCAATTCTAAAAGTTTTGACAGGATCAAACTGTGATGTTTCTTACTCTCCAATTTCTCTTCTTTCTCACTTTTATTTTCTTTATCACCATATACATAACCTTGTCCACCTTCTTCAATGTTGTTTTCACATCTCTCCTCGGCTTTATTTTTTCCTGACTGAGATTGTTTAGGAAGATCCTCGAAATCCCCCTATAATGTAGCCTTTTTTGGGGGGTAGACAGACGTTGATCCACTTTTACTTTTTTTTTTTTTTTGGGAGACATGTTTTGCCTACATACAACAGAAAAACAAAATTTACATTACAATTGATGTATGCATAAATTTTAAAAATTACATTACAAACACCATGAATACCGACACACCAATAGCCCTCACCACAAAAACCACCAACCAATGCCATAAACAAACACCACGACTACCGACACCAGCGATAGCCATCATAAACACCACCAACCAATGCCACCACCAGTGCCAC
This sequence comes from Capsicum annuum, assembly GCF_002878395.1. Lineage (NCBI taxonomy): Eukaryota > Viridiplantae > Streptophyta > Magnoliopsida > Solanales > Solanaceae > Capsicum > Capsicum annuum. Next base: position 11,604 of record NW_025829237.1, on the reverse strand, counting down.
TATGATGACCACAAGACCCACCACCACCACCACCACAAACACCATCCAATAATACCGCGACAGTCAATGGAACACTGTGATGGAAACTAGGGATTTCTTGAGTTCTTTCTATGATTTTACTATTAAAACTCAAAATTGTAAACCCATTCTCGAAGATAATATAACTAAAAGTTTTATTATTCATCATTAACTTAAAAGCCCTTATTTTTTAGAAAAAAATAAAAAAAATATAGAACTCTTCTCGAACTCTGTTGCCTACGAAGACAAAGAAAATGACTGGTACAAGTAAGAATGAAGTCGAAAATAACACCTATGTGGTCGAAAATGAGAAGAAAAGCAATCTGTTGTGGAGGGTTGAACAAATTTGTTGAGTAGTTGTTGTCTGCACTGTATTGTTAGTGAGAATGAGAGAGAGAGAGTAAGAACTCAATATTTGAAATGATGAAATATTTTGTATGGGTTGATTTGTATTTTGGAAAAGAATGACAAGTTTTGAAAATGTTAATTTGGTCCGAATTGATCTTAATTATTTTTAAAGTCATAAAAGATATGCATAATTTTTAATCCTCTCATCATGCAATTTCCAAAAGGGTAACTCAATTAAAATTGTATAAAAACAATTGAAGTTGTAGTTGACCGAGTGCTCTAGTTGACCCTATAAACTCACCCCTAGTCCTAGATTAATTAATTTAGGTACTATTAGTCTAATATATGAACTCAATTGAAATTGTATAAAAACAAATGTTCAACAAGTTGCATCAGATTTTGCATCTATTGTAAATTATCAATCAGATTAGGTAACAACAGATTATGAATCTATTGTAAATTATCAAAAATAGATTTAAGTCATCTGTTGTGATAGATTACCCATCTGTTGTAAATTATCAAATGGATTGTCATATATCGCAATAGATTACCCATATGTTGTAAATTATCAAATAGGCGTTACCATCTGTTGTGGCTGACCCTATGAGAATTCACCTCTAGTCCTAGATTAATCAATAGTTGACCCTATGAGAACTCACCCTTAGTCCTAGATTATTCAATTAAGGTATTAGTACCCTGTCCTAGATTAATCAATTAAGGTATTAGTTGAACATATGAGGTAGTAAGAATCGGTTTGGCTCAGAGTTATTGATTGATGACCCTGGTCGGGAGGAACGCAATACCATCTCATCATGCAATTACCAAAAAACTCAATTGAAGTTATAGTTGGCCTTATGAGAACTTACCCCTAGTCCTAGATTATTCAATTAAGGTATTAGTACCCTAGTCCTAGATTAATTAATTAAGGTATTAGTCTAACATATGAGGTAGTAAGAATTGGTTAGGCTCAGAGTGATCAATCGATGACTCTGGCTAGGAAAAACGCAATACCGTCTCATCATGCAATTGCCAAAAGACTCAATTGAAGTTGTAGTTGATCCTATGAGAACTCACATTCAATTAAGGTATTAGTCTAACATATGAACTCAATTGAAATTATATGTAAACAAATGTTCAACCTATTGCAACAGATGTCTTTTCTGTTGGATCAAATCAAATAGATTAGGTAATCTGTTGCAACATATTACGCATCTGTTGTAAACTATCAAACAGATTACGTTATTTGTTGCAACATATCATGAATCTATTATAAACTATCAAACAGATTAAATTATCTTTTATGATAGATTACTCATCTGTTGTAAATTATCAAATGGATTAAGTCATATGTCGCAATAGATTACCTATCTGTTGTAAATTATCAAATGGACTAAGTCATATGTCGCAATAGATTACCCATCTGTTGTAAATTATCAAATAGGCATTATCATCTATTGTAGTTGACATTATGAGAACTCACCCCTAGTCCTAGATTAATTAATTAAGGTATTAGTTGAACATATGAGGTAGTAAGAATTGGTTTGGCTCATAGTGATCGATCGACGACTCTGGTCGGGAGGAACGCAGTACCATCTCATCAGGAAATTGCCAAAAAACTTAATTGAAGTTGTAGTTGACCCTATGAGAACTCACCCCTAGTCCTAGATTATTCAATTAAGGTATTAGTTGAACATATAAGGTAGTAAGAATCATTTCGGCTCAGAGTGATTAATCGATGACTCTGGTCGGGAGGAACGCAATATCGTCTCATCATGCAATTGCCAAAAGACTCATTTAAAGTTGTAGTTGACCCTTTGAGCTCAGTCATTCATCCCTAGTTCTACCTAGATTGATGTAGGTACTATTATTAATCTTAAATTAAGTTAATGAGAACTCATTTCAACTTGGAGTGATCGATCGATGACTCGGGTTGGGATGAACGCAATACTAACACCATGCAAATACAATGACTCAATTGGATTTGTAGTTGACCCTATGATCTCATTCATTCATCCCTCGTTCCACCTAGATCGATGTAGGTACTATTATTAATCTTAATATTAAGTTAATGAGAACTCATTTTAACTAAGAGTGATCGATCGATGACTCAGGTCGGGATAAATACAATACCGACACCATGCAATTGTAAAGACTCAATTGGATTTGTTGTTGACCTTGTGAGCTCATTCATTCATCCTTAGTTCTACCTAAATCAATTACAAAAAAATCTGTTGCAACAAATGACTGAGCTGTTGGAGAATTTCAAACGAATAATAATATATGTTGCAACAGATGACATAGCTGATTTAATTATCAAATAGACATTTGCATTTATTGTGACAGATGACATTGATATCTGATTTAGTTATCAAATTGACATTTCCATCTGTTGCCACAGATAACTGAGCTATTGGGATTTTTTAAACAGATATTTATATCTGTTGCAACAGATGACATATCTGTTTAAAAATCTTTTTTTTCTTTTAATTTAAAGCAAGCTTTTGTCCGAGTAGATAAAGTAGTACTACTAAAGGCGGTAAAAAATGTTTCTTGGATAACTCAAAAATCTCATTGAGTAGTCTTGTCTTGTCTTTTCAATGTCACCCATTTTCTTCCTCATGCCCCTCAAATTATTAATGAATATTAATTAATGAATATTAAAACCCCTAATACTTCTTCTATTTCATATTATATTAGTTGGCCCCTATTAACTTGGCACACCCATTAACAAAATATTAATTAGGGGTTTATTTTACCAAATTAGCCTTATTAATTATGCTTTGAAAATATAAATTTGAATAAATACACTTCTTTTAGTCATTTAATATTAAGGGTATTACATATAGAAATTAAAATTATCTCATCTCTCCTTCAGCGCTAAATTTATTTTATTCGTCTCTCATCTTTTTCTTTCTATCCTCTTAAGGGTTATCACAGCCTTTTTTTCTCTCCTATTTCTCATAAATTTCCTTTTGGATCTAAACTGATCCATATCTTAGATTCCTCAACTAAAATTATTGTTTTGATCCCCTTTTGACATTAAGGTATGATTCACTATTTCTCTTTCATTCTTGTCTTCTTCTTTGTAAGTTATTTAAATTTTTTTATTTAATTACCATTTACCTATATCATATTTATTTAAAAAAATTGAAGGAACTTTTGATTGTTGAATAAATGAACCAAGAATTTTTATTACAAGATGTGAGAAAAAGTCATCTGTTGGGCGAAGTTTAAAAGCCTTGTTGGCAGTATCATTTTTTTATGTATTTTATTTGTTTCTTTGTTGTTGATGCTATTATTGATGTTGTTGGTGGGGTTGGAGTTGTTGGAACTTATGGTGTGGTGTTGTTAACAGTGGCAGATCCAGGTTTTTTAGACGGTGGGTGCTTCTTAGCTTAAAAATAGTAGAGTCCGAACAATCAACACAAGGAGTAAGGAAGAAAAAAATAAAAGAAAGTTTAAAGTGAATAAGGAGAGAAGAGTTGGTTACCAAAATTAAAAAAATATGTGCTGAGTGGGAATTGAACTCAAGACCAAAAGAAATAAATAGCCTTAAGCACTCATAAACAACCACTAGGCTAACCAAACAACTTTTATTATGGGTTCTCACTGATTAGATTATATACGTTTTTTCTTAATTTCCATATACATATATAAAGTTCGATACGAGTTCAGTCTGTGCTTGCGCACCCGGAGGACTCCATGTGGGTCCACCTCTGGTTGTTGATGGTGTTGGAACATAGGATGTATGCTTCTTTGTTGTTGATGATGTTGTTGGAACAAATTTTGTTGTTTTTTTTGTTGTTGATGTTTTTTATTTGTTGTTTGTAGTTTATGTTATTGTTGATGTTGCAACAGACGGAGCAAATGTTGAAACAAATCAAACCACAACCAAGGCTAGTATGTATTACAACAGACTCTACATATGTTGCACAGACTACATATCTAACGCAACAGACTCCACATCTGATGCAATAGACTCTACATCTGTTGCAACAGATGGATAATGTTCTTTCTGTGACTTTAATTTTTTCCTTCTTCTTTGTAGATATATGAGGAACTGAAATTTGATCAACCTTTGAGTGACCATCACAAGAGGCTGCAGTAAAGATAGGTTCAGAGAAATAAGCTACATGTAGATGGAACTACTTTATATGTGGGAGGTATGTATTACTGATAGTATTATCATGGAAACACACATAGAGTGCACTAATTTTGTGAACGTTTTTTTTACCGATTAGTCATAAATCATTCAAACAAGATATCTGCAATTTTACAATTAAGTTTGGTAGGTTCGAACTGATAAGGCTGAGGGACCATGAATATGGTTCTGATACCCTGTTAAGACTTAATATCGGATGTTTCTCATGTTTATTTGTCATGCCTTCTACAGACTTTCGTTGTGGAAAGCATTTCTGGCGACGGTGTAGACTTTTGCATGATGGATACGTTGTTCTCTATATGGGAGAAGAATGATAATTCTTGCCTCTCCTTGCTTATCGTGTGCATGCAAATGTGAAGAGTGCAAGGCAAAACATGATGGAGTGATTAATACTGTTAGTACATTAACTGCTGATGTAAAGGAATTGATAGCTAACAGTAGTGTCATTCGATCAAAGAGGATTTTAGTTTAATTTAATTCATTAGAGATTAAGGATAAGAGGAGAAAGAAAGAAATTTTCAAGACATTATTCAAGACATTATCAAGTATCCGAAAAAAGAAAAATTTTGAATCTGAAAAAGGTGAGAAGATAAAAAGGGGAGGAATACGAAGGAAAAATTGAATGCTAGATTTAGTTCATCTTGTGTCATTATGTAGAGATACTCTATCTAATTTTGAGTGCTTTTTCTTTTCAGGATGGTGAGGAAGGCAGGATATCCCCATCATTAGCTAATACTGGAAACAAGACAACTAATGTTATTGAACCACCAGACTGCCCTTTGATAATCCAGAAAATGTTTTTTCTCGAGTTAGTCAACAGATTAAACGATCTCAATCACTTAGTTTTTCTGCTGATCAATATTCTCCCGAGAAGATAAGATATCAATAGAACTATTTGACATAACAAAAGCTGATATCAAGAGATTACTGATTATGTCTTCTCAAGACTTGCTTCTACCAGAAAACTATTCTGCATTATGTGTTGCAATATCCATATATGCTGCAGCACCGAATTTATCAGCCGAGAGAGTGCTTACCTTGAAAAAACTCAAAGAGAACCTTCCATATTTCTCCTTGACCTTGCGTAGAGCTAAGAAGGACCAAGAAGAGTATTATAAGAAAGTTGCCAAGAAAGAAAGTGGTCATCGTTGACAAACTCACAAAAGATCAAGAGCTCTATAGTGAGTTTAACGACCACAAAGACAAAATAATTGAATTGAAAGTGGTGACTTAACTTAGTTAAACAAAAAGCCAGGAATGTTCATATCTCTTAATTAAATAAAACTGGTGACTTTTCAAATAAGTAAATTTAAAAAACCGGATCTAAATACAACATTTTATCTTTTTATTATAGTTTGAAAAAAGATAAATTGGTAATCTGTTGCAAAATATATTTCACCTATCAGATAACCTACAACATATTGACAATCTGTTGCAATAGATGAAGATATCAGTTTACTTTTCCATCAGCTGTGGCGTCTATTGCAACTTGCTAGTCATCTGTTTATTCAATTTTATCAAGAGCAATAGATTTTTCTAAACACTTCTTGGCCAAACTCAATTTTTACTCTTGGATTGCTTTTTTTTTTTACATCCTTCAAGTTGGCCTCCAAATTCAATTTTTACCATCAATCCAAGAGTGAAAATTAAATTTGGAGGCCATCTTGAAGGATGCAAAGAAAAAAAGAGAAGCAATCCAAGAGCAAAAATTGAGTTTGTCCAAGAAGTATTTAGAAAAATCTATTGCTCTCGATGAAATTGAATAAACAAATGACTAGTAAGTGCAATAGATGCAACAGGTTAATGGAAAAGCAAATAGATATATCCATCTGTTGCAACAAATTGTCAATATGTTGTAAGTTATCTGACAGGTGGAATATATTTTGCAACAGATTACCAATCTGTCTCTTTCCAAAATACAATAAAAAGGATAAAATGTTGTATTTAGATCCCTTTTTTTAATTTATATATTCGAAAAGTCACTAGCTTTATTTAATTAAGGGATATGAATAGTCATGGCTTTTTGTTTGACTAAGTCAAGTCCCTTCCAATTCAATCATTTTATAAATAGGACCCTACGGCCTCCTCTCACTCTTTCATTCTACTACACTTACAATACTAATATGATTGATCCAGATTTGTACAAGAATATTTATGTCAAGTCCTTTCAGGAACTTCAAAGGTAGTTTGATGAACTCCAGAGGGATTTGACCGACTTCGGAGCAAAGCTAAGGAGGGCTCTGCTGCTTCCGGATGAAAATTGTTCGGCTGACAATAATAATAGTAATAATAATAATAATAATAATAATAATAATAATAATAATAATAATAATAATAATAATAATAATAATAATAATAATAATAATAATAATAATAATAATTAG
>NW_025829237.1:0-4592 GCF_002878395.1 Capsicum annuum | reverse complement strand
ATAATAATAATAATAATAATAATAATAATAATAATAATTAGGTTATAGTTTTTCTTTCTTTTAGCCTATGTATTTTCCTTTTTTTTAATATCCGATCTACCTATAAGGGATTTAAAAAAATCTATGTATATGTTTGGTTTGGTCGACTTTGAATTTTTAATCCTTATTTAATATTTAATTATCATTCTTTATTCCCTATTTTCAACATGTCGATGGTTGAAGGTAGGAAATTAGCACTTGTGGCAACAGATGGTGGTGAAAAGTCATGATGAGAAATTCTCCTAAAAATGATTTGTTAATAAATAATAAGGAACTAAATGATATTATAATCGTAAAATAAAGATTATTAAATTTAAAAAAAAGTCACAACATTGGATTAAGTTATATGATGATATGATTGTTAAGAAAAAAGTGAATGAATAGTCGTGACTGTGACTTTTTGTCTAAATACATTCAACAAACAAAAACAAAAAACGCTGCTGATGCATCAAATTCCTCATCTGTTGCGACTGATGAATTATTTAGAAGAAATAAAAAAAGCTCCTTAAACAGATGGTTGATTTATTGCAATAGATGGTATATCTGTTGAAACAGATGGGTTATTAAAGAAACGATTATTGAAAACCAGGTGTATTTGATTTTTAAATTGAGAAAAAAGTTATTTAAATTTAATAAGCTGAAAAGTCATGACTTGTCACAATAATTAAAAAACTCACCAGCTTGATTTAACTAAGTCATTTCTTTTAACAGAAAAGAATAATGAAATAAATGATAAAGAAAATTTAAACTGTAAAAACTCACCAAAAATATTCTTGTTTTTAAATTTGCATTATTAATTTATATAATTAAAAAGTCAAAAAATTTGGATGTCATGAAGATAATTTAAAAAAAAAGATATATAGATTATATGTTACAATAGATATATTATCTAATGCAACAGGTTATCTATTTGTTACAACGGCTGATATATCTGTTGTAACAGATAATTTATCTGATGCAACATATATATAATATACTGTCCAACTCAGTGTAAAAACGGTTCCTGAAAGAACTAATTATTTTAATAATAATAAAGCTGAAAAGTCATGACTTATCACAATATTGCTTAATTTAATTAACATAAATTTTTACAGTAATCAAAAATGTCATTAAAAAATAGAGGTGAAAAGTGTTCCTTTAAATCTGCTTTATTAATTTATATAATTAAAAAGTCAAAAAAATTGGATGTCATGAAGATAATTTTTTTAAAAAAGAGATATATAGATTAAATGTTGCAACAGATATATTATCTGATGGAACCGGTTATCTATTTGTTGCAACGGATGATATATCTATTGTCACAGATGAGTTATCTGATGCAACAGATATATAATATGTTTTCTAACTCAGTGTAAAAAAAATGGTTCCTGGAAAGAACTAATTATTTTAATAATAATAAAGCTGAAAAGTCATGACTTATCGCAATACTGCTTAATTTAATTAAGTCATAACTTTTTATAGTAATCAAGAATGTCATTAATAAATGGAGGTGAACAGTTGCGCCTTTAAATCTGTTTTATTAATTTCTATAATTAAAAATCATGTCATGACTTATTACAATATTGCTTAATTTAATTGAGTCATAACTTTTTACAGTAATCAAGAATGTCATTAATAAATTGAGGTGAACAGTTGTGCCTTCAAATATGCTTTATTAATTTATATAATTAAAAAGTCAAAAAATTTGGATGTTATAAAGATAATTTTTTTTTAAAAAAGATATATAGATTATATGTTGTAACAGATATATTATCTAATGTAACAGGTTATCTGTTTGTTATAACAGATTATATATCTGTTGTCACAGATGAGTTATCTGATGCAACAGATATATAATCTGTTATCTAATTCAGTGTAAAAATGGTTCCTGGAAAGAACTAATTATTAATAATAATAAAGCTGAAAAGTCATGACTTATCACAATATTACTTAATTTAATTAAGTCATAACTTTTTATAGTAATCAAGAATGTCATAAATAAATGGAGGGGAATAGTTGCGATTTTTTGCCTAACTCATTCAAGTTTAATCCTCTATAAATTGGTCCCTCCTTACTCAATCGTTCGTTTTACTACACACTATTTATTCCTTGCTCTTGTTACACCTTCAACTACTTTCTCTTTAAGGGCTTGATTTTTTTTTTTCTCTAGTAAGTTTTTTTCTTAATTTATGTATAAATATACATTGTATTACATTACATTCGAATTATTTCTTTTCTTTAATTTTGTTTTTATGTTTGTGTTTTGTCAATTTATGCATTTTCTAGATATGACTGATCCTTTGTGGGATGCCGCTATTTTATGAGACGCCATGCGGGAACTGTAGAAAGAGGTTCATGACCTGCATTAGGAGTCGGCCGCCATCAGAGCAAAGATGTTGCGGGAGATCCGCAGGCTGAGGAGGGCACTGTTGCTACCGGTTGAAGATTGGTCGGCTGGCCATACAAATAATAATGATGATAATAATAATTAAGCTTTTTTTTCTTTTATCTATGTATTTCTTTATTTGTTTTATAAAAATTTATGTTTGATGCATTTGACTTTTTATTTCTTTTTTAATTTTCGTTTTGTCTGTTTCTTTTTCTCAACGAATGACATGTCTACAATTAAGGAATAATTTGATTCCAGTATCAATAGCAAGAGGTCAACATATGTGAGTTGAGTTATCTGTTGGGTTTGTGACAGGAGCTGTATTTTGTTGTTCGAAACAGATTAGTAATCTAGTGAAACAAATTATTTATTTGTTGAAACAGATTACTAATATGGTGGAACAGAATATCCATCTATTCGATTCATATTACGTGTACCTAGAACTATATACATGAATACAACATGAGTTTACTTTTACAACAGAACATTTATCTGGTGCCGCAGATAATGGGCCTGTTTAAACAGATTGCTCTTATGTTGCATTTATGTTCGCTGCTAGCTATTGTTGAAAAAACAGCACACTAGCAGTTACCTAGATGACAAATTCAACTAAAAATCACAATTTGACTTTCCAAAGTCTCCTCTCAAGTAAATTCCAAAGTTGAAAGTGATTTATGAAATAAAATTTAACATGAGAATTTGGTCAAAGAGTAGCAGTTGGGGTAACAACAACAACAACAACAACAACAATGGTCAACAAGAAGAATATGAAGATGATAATAAAGTATAAGATAATGATAATGAATTAGAAGATGATGAATAAAGCAGCAACAACAATGAACAACAAATATCGCGAAGAAAGAAAATAACAACGGATGAGAAAAGAGAAAAATACACCTTTTTTTTCATTCGTTTCCCGTTATATTAACTAACATTTGGATCAAAATGTAAATTTATAAACTTGTGGGTTATTTTAAAATTTTTCAAACTTTCTTTATGCATTATTAAGTAATTATCACCTCTACTCAATTATTAAGACTTGTGTCACCTACACCTCATTTTAAATCTCTTTTGTCACCTGTGGCCCAGAGCCCTTAGTTACTTTATGATACGAGTAATATTAAAAGAAAATAATAAATCTTTCTTTATTTGCTACAATAATAAGCAAAAAAAAAAAATTATTTTTAGTACAAGGATTAAGCAAAATAAATAATAGAGAGAAAAAGGTATTCTCTCAATTCCTTTTGACTTGTTTCTTTGACTTGACAAACAACATAAGAATTTAATATATTAAGGGTAAAATATGTGAAATTTTACTTATTAATTATGTTTTAAAAATTTAAATTTAGCTATTTATACTTTACTCAATTACTTATAATAATAATATTAACAATAATAATAAAAATAGTGATGCAAATAATAATAATAATAGTAGTAGTAGTAGTAATAATAATAATAATAATATAAAAAAGTTATAAATCTTTCATTCTTTACTAAAATAAATAAGAAAGAAAAATAATTAATTTTTAATATAAAAAATAAGTAAAAAAGAATAATTAATCTAATATGGAACAAGAAGAGATTTATATATATATATATATATATATATATAAAATACTATGTATAGTTTAATTACAAAGTCTCAAATAAAAAATATTATAAAATAATAAATGAGGACAAATATAACATGTATGAAAAATAAGTAAACATGTGTAGTTATTGAGAAAATGCATCAAAACCCCCAAAACTTGTCTGCTCAACTTACTTTAGCACTTAAACTAAACTTTTATTTATTTACCTCCCTTAACACTTTTGAACTGTATTAATTTCACCCTTAATATATAATACCACTCTCACAATGGAGAGTGCATCACACTCGCTAATACATCACTGCCACGTCGGAGCCATGTAAATAAAATATTTTTAAATATTATATATATATATAAATATAAAAAATTTTCATATATATATTTTATATATATATAAAAAAATATTAAAATAAAAAATACCCCCACCCCTTATTTTCCATCTTCTTCATAACCACCCCTCTTTCCCCCTGCCACATCCCATCCACCGCCACACCTGCACACACACCCATCCACCCTTACACCCCTACACCTGTACGCACACCCATCCACCCCCGTCCACCCCCACACAGCCACACCCCCACACCTGCACACCCCCC
>NW_025829236.1:0-2434 GCF_002878395.1 Capsicum annuum | reverse complement strand
TAGACAGCTTAAACCCTATGAGAAGAATTATCCTATCATGATCTTGAGCTAGCTGCAGTAGTGTTTGCCTTACAGATTTGGAGGCACTATTTGTATGGACTTTATGTTGATGTGTTTACATACCATAAAAGCCTACAATATGTATTCTCTCATAAAGATCTAAACCTCCATTAGATAAGGTAGTTGGAGTTGTTGAAAGGATACGACTATGAGTGTTCTGTATCATCCAGGCAAGGCCAATGTAGTGGTTGATGCTCTCAATAGGGTGTCTATGGGTAGTGTTGTTCATGTGGAAGATGATAAGAAGAAGTTAGTTCAGAAAGTTCATCAGTTTTCCCGACTAAGTGTCCGCTTAGTCAATTCAGGAGAAGGTAGTGTGTGGGTGCAGAGTAGTTCAGATCATCCCTAGTCTCCGAGGTGAAGGAAAAGAAGGATAGGGATCCCAGTCTAGTCAAGTTAAAAGAATCAGTCAGAGATCAGAATGTAGAGGTTTTCTCCCAAGGGGGAGATGGTGTGTTGTTTTGTCAGGGCTAGCTATGTGTGTCGGGTGTAGACGACTTGAGACAGCGAATTCTTCCAGAAGCACATGGTGCGAGCTACTCTATTCATCCAGGGGACATAAGATGTACCGTGATTTGCGCTAGATCTATTGGTGGAGTGGGATGAAGAGAGATATTGTAGATATTGAGGCTAAGTGCTCAACATGTCAGTAGGTTAAGATTAAGCATTAAAACCCTAGTGGGTCTATGCAGGAGTTCAGTATTCCCACTTCAAAATAGGAAGAAGTGAACATGGACTTTGTGAAGAGTTTGCTTCGTACTCGTCTTTAGCATGATTAAGTTTAGGTCATTGTAGATAGAATGACCAAATCAGCTTATTTCCTACCAGTACATACCTCTTATCTCAGACAGAGGTAACCAGTTCACCTCTCATTTCTAGAAGGCATTCGAAAGGGGTCTTGGCACCCGAGTTTACCTCAGGACAGATTTTCACCCTCATATAAATGGTCAAGCAGAAAGAACCATTAATACTTTAGGGGATATGATGTGAGCATGTGCGATAGACTTTAAAGGTAGTTGGGATGACCACTTGCCTTTGATGGAGTCGCATACAGCAACAGCTATCATCCCAATATTTATATTGCTCTATTTGAGGTGCTTTATGGGAGAAGGTGTAGATCTCTTATTGGTTGGTTTGAAGAGAGTGAGGTCGTTTCATGATATTTGAGGCCAACTTTCAAAGGCTAAGCAAAAACTTTCAGACTCAACTTGTCCGGGAAAACCATGCAAGTGTTCGCTTAAATGCTCAAATGAATAAATAATGAATAAGTCGTTAGTTACCATGTCTCAAGATTATGCCACGTTTTTTAAATTTATGCTATCGAGTCCGGGGGGTATTTAATACCTGACAATTTAGCTGCTTATCTAGAGACATAGTCAGTCACAGAGTGGTATTAGTTATGTCATGATTAGTAGAATTCAATCAGTTACAAAACTTAGGAAAACTCAGTAAACTCAGAATCAGTACAGCTCAGTTCAGTAAAATCAGCTCAGTTCAATCATATAGTACTATTAGTAATAGTTTAGTCTAGCCTAGGATAGTTTAGAATTCAGTCTAGTGTCTATTCAGTTGGGAGTACGATTCAGCACCGAGTGAACCCAAGGATGGGGACACACCTACCAGTAGAGGGTGAAATCCTTAGAAGCAGTCCTTGCATTCCCGAACTACATATCCAGTGTAGGTTGAGACATCAACCTACCAGTTGAGGGTTGATGAGGTGATCTACCTGCCAGTTGAGAGTACCACCATTCTCGTTCAGAGCACCTTCTAGATAAGGGTGACTCAACACTTCTCCTTACCCATGGCATGGTATTGAAACCCTTCCAACTGGGTTATAGGTTGGACCCCAAATCAATTAGAGATGGAGTATGTCAGTTAGATGATTACTTCTTATAGTCTTAGTTTCAGATTCAATCTCAGTATGGAACTCAATTCAGTTTTGCAGATTCAGGACTATCAAGCACAGTCACTCAGCTCAGTACGGGACTCAGTATAGTTCTAAAGAATCAATACTATTACATATAGTCATTCAGTTATTAGTGATTTAGTATTTAGTGTTATTATGATCTTAGTTACAATTTAAGTATTCATGCTTGTACTCTCATTCAGTCATATTTATGTTATTCAGTTAGTATTGTTCAAGCATATGAAGCCATGAATTTCAGGCTACCTTACTGAACATACCCAATACTTTCAAAGTACTAATGCATTCCTTTCTTTTGCACTATGATGTCTTATATCATAGGTTCAGACGCACAGGCTCCCCAAGCACCCTTAGTAGTTCAGATTGTCAGCATATAGAGTTAGTGGTGAGTCCTCATAGTTCATGGATGTTATTATTTATTTCAATATTTTAGTTCATTTTCAGTATTCG
>NW_025829235.1:0-1355 GCF_002878395.1 Capsicum annuum | reverse complement strand
TTTAAAATGTATATAGGTGGGTATATATTGAAAAAAGTTTTTTTTTTAATTTTTGACCGGGTTTGACCTGATTTAGGTGGGTTTGACCGGGTTGGGTTAAGTGGGCCGGGTTAGGGTAGTTTTTGAAATTTTTACTGTTGATCCCGGCCCAGCCCGACCCACTTAACCCCCAACCCGAATCCGGACCAGCCCACAACCCGGTTAATTTTATAGGGCCGGTTCGGGTTGGCTCGGCCCGGCCCACTTGACAGGCGTACGTGCAACACAATAACACTCTATTATATATAAAATTTTTGCAATTAGTGCGCAAGTTGCATATGTTCAATAACAATTTCCAGCCATCTCGTTCCATGATCCATAGGTCCAATCTTTGACTCTCCATATTGCCACCATATAAACAAAGGCAACTTTTGAAACTAGTCATACGAAAGCAGGTGTCCGCACCTACAAAATCTGGTATAGGTAGTTCTTTTAGATCATCTGACTTTCCATCAAAGTATACGATTATAGAATTTCTAGCTGCTAACCAAAATACACAACCTCCGATACTAAAGCCCCGACCCCGAGACGAGGAAAAAATTTGTACTCCTTGAAGGAAAGTTGCTTTCTTTGTCCAACAATTGTTTTTTAGAGAATAGATAGAATAATTCTGTTTGTAGATAAATATAACCTTGTAATCATCGACACTAGAATCATAACACAACCCACAACCATTTGGAACATCGTGTTTTTCCTTAAAATAAGGGCATGCAAGAGTTTGATATTCTTCGGTAGATGGATTCCACAAAACATATACCTTGTAGGCCTTAGGGTTCTTTAAAAGAACTAAGCCATCACATGAGCCCAAGACTATAGCATTTTGAAAAACTCCCTTGGCTATCGTGACTAATTGGGAAGTTTTCAAGTCTCTAAACTCGAATTCATTAGTGTAACATTTGTGTAACAATAGCTTTTCGCAGCCTAACGCTTTGGATTGATTGCGATGAGTTCTCCTGAATTCAATATCAGAGATCATAACATTCTACGCCTTACAAACAGATTTGAAACATAACAAAGTTTTAACCTGTGCTCTAGTAATGATGAGCAATAGGATATCACTAGGAAGATTGTAACCAATATTATCAAAGGCTGAAAATCGTTTTCCCCCGAAATTTGTCTTAAAAATCAACCTCCCCCGAACTATTAACAATAATCAACCTCCCTCTTTATCCCATACAATATCCATTTTGTCCTTGTAATATGATAATGTTTATGGACATTGCATAAAAACATAAACATTATCTTCATTTAAAAAAAAATTTCATATAACAAAATCTTCATAAAAACATAAACATTATCTTCTAGGAAAAAAAAAA
>NW_025829234.1:0-1624 GCF_002878395.1 Capsicum annuum | reverse complement strand
TAAATTAAATTTATTAATTTTGTACTTTAAAAATTTAAAGTTAAGTTTAAATATTAGTATTTTTATATAATAAAAAAATAATTTTAAAATTTAAATATACTAAAATAAATAAATAAATAAAAAGATTAATTTTCTATATAAAAGTCAATTAAAATAATAAAATTAATTTATTTTTAATATTTAGTTGCAATTAATTAAGATAGTTTTTTATTTTGTCATGATTTATGGTGCACCTCTAAAATTTTGAGAGTTGAATAGAACTTTTATCTATTTTAAAGAAAAAGTATTTTAACTTGTTAATTATTGTGATTTATAATAATTTTTACTTAATTATCAAATAATATATTTACTCCTTATGTCCCAATTTATGTGACTTCGATACAATTTTGAGAATCACCTAAAATTTTTATATATATTTTAAATATATTGAGTTGTTAATTACTATGATTTGCAGTACTTTTTCTTTTATCTCAATTTATGTAGCATTGCTAAAATAATGAGAGTCAGTAAAATTTCTACATGTCTTTTAAATATTTTAAAGTTATTAATTATTGTGATTCGTGGTAACAAATTAATTTTGAACATGATGGCCAATTAAATATTTTATTTTTTTACTTCCAATATGTAGTTATAGTTAATTAATATAAATTAATAGAATATATTAAATATTTAAACTATTATGATGAAACAATAGAATTATTATATATTGAGGCATGATATGTAATTAAGTGGGAGTGAAAGGGTTTTTTGGTAATTACATGAGAGGTGGTCGAAACCACCTCTTCTATATAATAGAAATTATATATTGGGGCATGATATGTAATTAAGTGGGAGTGGAGGGGTTTTTTGATAATTGCATGAGAGGTGGTCGAAACCACCTCTTATATGTAATAGAAAAATAGATTAATTATTAATATAAAAAACGTACTTTTTGAAAAATTATATTTGAAAAAAGGCAGAATACATACCCAGCCCCCTTAGGTGCGCGTCATCTTTCACTTAAGTACCTCAAGTGGACATTGTTCCATTTTGGCACCTCAAACGGCCTTCAAGTGTGTCACTTTGACACTTTTTACTGAATCAGTAAATTTATACTGTGTGCGTGTACTACACGCGCCTGATGAGTTGGAAAGTGACAAATAATATGCCGACACATGTCATTTTTCTAAAAAATAAATTTTAAATCATTAATTATTTAAAAAAAAAACAATAATCACCCGCCACCCCTACCCCACCCACCCCACCAGTCCACCCACCTCGCCGTCCTCCCACCCCACTCACCTACCCAACCACCCGCCACCCCACCCCACCAGTCAATTTTTAGTTTTTTTTTTTAAATTGATTTTGTTTGATTTTAATTTTTCTTCATGGATTTAGCTTTATTTTTTTAATTTTTTTCGTCAATTTTGCTTTGATTTTCAATTCTTCATTGATTTTTCTTTATTTTTATTCTTCGATTTTAATTTTTTAATTGATTTTGTTTGAATTCAATTTTTCTTCACTGGTTTAGCTTTATTTTTCATTTTTTCTTCATCGATTCTGTTTTATTTTTAGCTTTTCTTCTTGTTTTTTATTTTTTCTGACTTAAAAAAAGTAAGATTCTTGATTTAACTATTTTAGCATA
>NW_025829233.1:0-1094 GCF_002878395.1 Capsicum annuum | reverse complement strand
AAATTTTGATAACAAGTAAGAAGTTTTTTTATTTTATTTTTTACGGGGCAAAATTACGTGTCTACACAATCTAACTTGATTCAATTACATGTCTAGATTGGTAGATGCTTGATTTTCTATCCCTGAACTCCATCACTGTTTTTGTCATCATAATAGAATTCAACATGTGTGTATATATATATCTTCTTTGTTTTCATTCAAAATCATTCTTTAGGGTAAAATTTTTGCTCAGATAAGAATTACTTGGATCAAAATCAAAGCTTTGTGATCACTATTATATTTATTTTTTTTATAGTTTACAGGTCGTAGATGAATGTCGGTTGGCTTTGAAGAATTTCTTATGCAAAGGTTAGATTTAATTGTATTGTTTTTATATCTTTATTATGTTATTATTTTATTTAATTTACGGATGCTAGATGAATGTGGGTTGACTTTGAAAATTTTTTGTAGGTAAAAGTTAGGTTTAATGGATTATCATAATATCTCTATTAGGAGTCGTTTGGTAGAGTGTATAAGAATAATACAAAATATGGTGTATTAGTAATGCTTGTATTAGTAATGCTTGTGTTAGTTATGCTTGTATTTTTCTTATGTGATGTTTGGTTCTATGTATTAAAAAAAACATGAATTACATAATTTCTAAAAAAAAAAAAATTTACATAATACCCTCAATATATATGTTGGAAAGGATGCGGAAAATTTTTTGAGGGGAAATAGGGTCTTTAAGCATGTTAATGCATGCATTAGATCCATTGCATTACTAATGCCATGGATTTTGAGGTATTAGTAATACACAACTCAATACACAATAGAATGTCAAAATCAAAAATCTCAAAATTCAACAACCACACCCTCTTTTTACATCTCTGCCTCATCATCAAACAAAGAAGAAAAAGAAGATACTAGAAACCCCTTTCCATTCTCATTCTTCTCTCGTTTTTCATATCCGTTTCTTACAATTTCTCATAAAAACTTAAGCATTTTTTATTTATAATTTGATAATTGGAGGAGTAATTGGGGTTAGGATTTGGGGGTGGGCTGGTGGTCGTGGATTAGTGGGTTTTTTTTTTTTTGAAAGAAAAAATTCACTTTTT
>NW_025829232.1:0-2058 GCF_002878395.1 Capsicum annuum | reverse complement strand
ACATTTCTACCATATCCAATTCCACAAAAACCACATTACTCCAGAACGTCTAACATTTGAACAAAGAACTACATTGAAAATTACAAAAAACCTAAAAAAAAATGGGATATGATGGGGAACAAGAATGTTTTCTCTATATTTTTTTTAAATTTCAGCAGCAGATGCATCCTCAACACACTTTTGAATGCAAGCAGCAGTATCTGTTGTGCTTGTACATATAGTGAAAACAGCTCCAATCGCCACTGCGGCTTCATGAATATTTCCTAGCTTACTTCTAAATTTTGACATCAAGGTCTTTGGAGGATTGGTAGTTGTGCCATCAATAGTGTTGGTAGTTGTGCCATCAGTAGTATTGGAAGTTGTGCCATCAGTGTTCTCAATCTCAACCAAGCCCCTGTAATAATTCAAAATTATGAATATTTGAATATATCATAAAAAAAAGGAAATAAATTCTAGGATTAGGGTAGGGTTTTACTCAGTAACTATTGGAGCACTAGAAAAGGCAGGCGCGATGGCACTCTCAGTTTCAACTTTAGCTTTAGCTCTGGAATATACCCAACTATCAGGACCCCTAGATTGAGCCTCAGAACCTGGGAAGATAAAGGGTCAATACAATTGTACTGGTATGCAAAGGAAATCCAAAATAATAATTAATATTCAACATATATGAGAGCAATGTAAAATAGTTCATAAGTGTAGCATATGTTAAGCGAAATCATGGGCATATTTAAAAGACTCTGAAAAATCATCTGAACTCTGTGATACTCTTTGTTTTACATTTAGCGCTAGGTGGTAAACCCTACAATTCTGAAATTCCACGGGCTATATGAAATCTGCCCTTAACTCAGCAGCCAAGCCCTCAACCCAAGTTTGCCGAAAGGGTTGGAGTCTCTAAATCTTTACTACGCCATAGGGCCATCGCCAGCGTACAAAAGTAACATACCCGTATCCATAAAACACAGTTTTAGGCTATGAGTCGATTGAATCATTCCCTCTTCAGGTAACCACCTAACCCTCTTTAAGCCCATTTTTAATTCTTTACAACATGTAATATTTGAAATCAAACTCTGAAGACTCTAGTTCTGTTATGGCATATAGTTACATGGTATCGTCATACCACTGACTTGTAAGTCACATTCTCTGAGCCATTTATAGCAAATTATGTCTCCATTCTTAAAATAGCGGATTTAGGATAAACCCCACGTACCTCAAATCAGGTGTTTTATAGATGATTCTTGAAGCCTACGATTTGGAGATTCCAAATATTCAATCAATTTCTAAAACCCGCGATTGAATCTTGAGTTATTTAGAAATTTGGATTGAAACCCTAATGAGTGTTCTTGGTGGATTTTGATGAAAGTGAATGTGTTTTTGGTGTATTTGAGATTAAATCCCGTGTTAAAGCTAAAAGGGGGTTGGAAAATACCCATTTTGCCCTTAATAAATTGGAGAAGGTTGTTGAATCTTGGCCCAGCGCGATTGGCAAGGCATCGCAGGATATAACCATCCGGGTTAGGCAGGGCATCGCCTTGCCTTTCCAAGGTGAGGCAATCCATAGAGCGCCGCGAGCTAATTGCCCCAGCTCACTATTTTGCAACCCCAAACGTGTCCTTAAGCTCGTCTAAAAATTTTGAAACTCACCCAAGATGTACTTTTGACTTTTTCGATCATGAATCAATGAGAAAATATAAAATCAGAGGTAGGAAAGGTCGTGAAATAATTCATCAAAGATTGGTAGCTCAAAATGAGACTAAGTCCCCTTCTACACATAGAAAATTCTTTAACTCTACGTGCATGCTACTAATGAGATAACATATGGGGAACTTCTATGGGGCGTTACATTATCCCTCCTTGGGATCATTCGTCCCCGAATGATGACGCGGGACACAGGCGAGCACGATTTCTTAAGCATACTAAGAATATGAAAAGAATAAAACAAAGGTTGTAACTTAAACTTCTTCATCCATCGAATCAAAAAGGTTTGGGTATCTTTCTCGTATGTCATCCTCTAATTCCCAAGTAGCTTCTTCAATTTTATGATTTTTCCACAACACCCTA
>NW_025829231.1:0-2546 GCF_002878395.1 Capsicum annuum | reverse complement strand
AGTGGAGAGTGGATTTTTATGTGATAAGGAGTGAGGATGTGTATGCTAATGAGAATGAATTTTAGGTTGATGACAATAGAGGATAGTGAATAAAATTAAAAGTAGCATTCTTGGAAAGAAATGCCTTTAGAGTGTACTTAAAAATGGAAGGCTTAGCATTTATATGTATAAGTGTTTTGCGTACCTAGTTTATGTTCTTGAAATTTAGTATGGAAAAGTCTGGTGAGTTGTTGTACGGTATTCATTAGAGTTGAATTGAGGAAATATAGGTAGGCAACATTATCCTTGGGTATGGTTTTACAAATTTTGTTAAGTTGTAAGTTATGCAACTAGAGGTGTAATGCGAGTATTCGAAGGAGTTGAAGATAGAGTGTTAAGTGTTTAGAAGCATAGATAGACATACCTATAATAATGTTAGTCATAAGTTGGTGACTTTGGGGTTAGGGGAAGTTATGATTAGTATCCCTGAAGGAAGATAACCTAGAAAAAATTTAGTGTCTTTATCTAAAATTCTTGAAGGAAATTTGTGTTCGTGTGTAAACCGATATCCCTTTTTGTATTGAGAAATCTGGTTATAGATTGATGGGAGGTTATATTCTCAAGTCTAGAAGGGTGACTTTAATCTAAGGGGGAGATGATGGATAAAATAGTTCCCGAATTCTTTTTGTGATGTCAAGTTTCAAGTAAGAATCATGTCAAATCAATTCCTAGTCAAGCAAGCTCCTCCTACTTCGATTTGAATGGACTTCTACCAATGTCTTATGTATTCATGTCTTGCCTATGCCTAAGATTTGAGCTCTCTATGTAACTCATGCCATGTTCTGATTTCAAGACAAGAAGTAATAATCTCCCTCAGTGATTCAATATTCCAAGTATCCAAGACATATGTTACGTTGCTCATGATGTAAAACTATGTCTCACAACATGCTTAGTCCTAAAAAAATATATTTTTGTATTTCACTGAATCATTTTATGACAGAATTAGCCAAAGCGATAAAGTTGTGCGACCTTATGACTATCTCAGCTCGGAAAATAAGAAGCAATAGCTTCAAGTATCAATCTCTGTTTCAAAAATTTACTTTAAGAATTCCGACCTTATGTTATACAAATCATGAGATATGTGTACCCATGTTTCTCACTGTAGTATGTCCTAGGAAATCATGTTGTGTTGTGGTTATGCCGAACAACCCTTTACTTATGATCCAGACACTTGATATCTAAATCACTCCGTGTCTATTCTATCGCATCTTCACTTCATGTCCCTCCTTGAGTAGTGTAATAAGTATAAGCTATGTATTGACTAGTGTTACATCCATTCATGATGTTTAGGCTTGGGTTCCTCAATGACCCTTCATATATCAGTATGACGGTGGTTATGAAAGTGTGGTAGTGTTTTGGGTGAGGGGAAGATGATTTTGAAGATGAATATTTTGATTTGACTTCTAGAGCTAAGGTTATAGGAGAAGGGGGAAGAAAGAAATGAGTTTTCATTATGTGAGATAGTTAAGAAGGAGTTATGTGGTGAAAATCTTAGTAAGAATGATTGAATTGGTTGGTCTTCGTTGGGAGATCCATAAAGTGGGTATAGTAATGATAGACTTAAATTTTGTGATTGATGAAAACACAAACCAATGTGCCATGCGGTTAGTATTCCTTGAATTAAGACTTAAGGTTGTTGGATTATAGTGATAGGGTGAGGTGATTTCTTAATGTGATGTAGAGTGCAGGTCCCGCAATTTAAGTTAGCACCTCTTTCCTCCGAGTTGGGCTTCAGCATAGAATTATTATATATCGGGACACAAAATTCAAGTGATTAGATGTGTTATGGGACAATCGTAGGTGGGAAATGATAAAGTATGTTGATTAATGTTGGGGAATAAATGAATAGTGTCTCTAAACTTAAGATACATTCGTTGTATCTTGTAAGGTGGAAAATGCTTCTAAATCCTGTCTCCTGTGAAATCTCATTTCATGATTAGTACTGATGTAAATAGGGCCTAAGATCACCAAATAAACTCATGCCTTATGTTGTGAGGAGAATTATTCATAGAACTCATGTGCAAGGTCATCCATATGAAAAGTTTCACTACCTCATGCTTCGTGCTTATGCGTTTCACTGTGTGTTATCATGAAACTCTTTCGATGCCTTCGGATACTTTGTTGAGCAAAAATGTTCAATGCGAGGTTACTTTTTCTTATTCCATACCTTTTAAGATTTGACATGTCCTTACTCATCATTCGTGGACGAATGATCCCAAAGGGGAGATAATGTAACTCCCCAAACTTTTGGGCTAGAATGTAAGCCGTCAACTCTATGTGTAAAGGTTACAAAAGTCAATAAATCCTATTCAAATTTAGTGTGTTAATAAATTATGTAGTGTGGGAATCTATTTGGTACTTTTCCTCTTCCGATAACCTCCGCAATTGATTTAATGACTTTCTAAAAATGTTATTTGTATATTATCATCAGTTATAAAATATTAAAACTCCCTCTTCACATTCAAAAACAAGATCAAACTAGGGTTTCCTCCAAGAACAAGAAAGCA
>NW_025829230.1:0-1123 GCF_002878395.1 Capsicum annuum | reverse complement strand
CACGTCAATCACAAAACCATATTTATAAAAATATTTTTTAATAGAGTCTTATTTTAGGAGTATTTTTCTAGTTAAGCAGTAGAAAAAAATATTAATTAATATTTAGGAGTTCCATATATTTTAGGAGACCGACTTACAAATTTAAGAGTACCTATATTTATAGAAATATTCTTTTTAATAGAGTAATATTTTAGGAGTATTTTTCTAGTTGAACAGTAAAAAAGAAAACATTAATTAATATTTAGGAGTCCCATATATTTTAGGAGGTTTAGTTAATGTAATAAAAATAATTAAATAATAATTAAAAAAATAATAAAAAAACAGTTTTGTCTAAAGAATAATCTTTTCATGAAGGACAAAAAGGTCAAATCACTTTTCTAAAGGTTTTTACACTTTTAATATATTATAGATATACACATGTTGTTCTTCAATTCACTACTTTTTCCATTTTCTTCTATATGAAATTTTTTTGATAGTTAAATGATATAAATTTTGATTAATATTTTAAGATGTATTTTCTAATTAAATTGAATTTTTTTAATAATTTGTATTACTTTTTTTATAATTTTTGACTATCTTAATTTTAATTTAAAAAATTAAATTAATCTAATATAATTTAACTTTAAAATTTGATCAAATTGACTCATGAAAAATGGAGGAAACATATAAAAGAGTATGAAAATAGTACAAACTACAAAGTAAAGTTAAGGGTGAGAAGGTGATAGTTATCAATTGTGATGCTCAAATACAAGCTTTATGAATATTTTGCGTACAATTACGTAGCTTGACCATGTAAAGTTTGTTGGATATGTTATTCAAATTAAATTAATAATTATCAGTATTTTAATAAAGAGGTGTTGTTTTTAATAAAAAGAGGTATATTTTGACTGAAGAAATGTGTTTTTTTATAAAAAGATGTTTTTTAGTAAAAGGTTGTGGCCTTAGTTTCATCCTCCCTTAGTTATCTTAGTTCATCGAATCTTTTCAAAGAGTTATTTTACTTCCAAGATCAAGTTGTTGGTTTCTTGCTTTCCGGAGAATCTCTTCACTATTTACTTAGTGTGAGACTTAATATACTTATCATATCCACTAAAATAATTTATATACAATTTCATAGCAATCT
>NW_025829229.1:0-1546 GCF_002878395.1 Capsicum annuum | reverse complement strand
GGAGGCTCTTATTGTGGAAAATTCTAGACTCATGGAGCAAATACAGACTCTACAAGACAAGCTTAGTAAATATCAGACAAGAAAGACTCATGCAAGTACTCAGACACAGAGTTCTCCATCTCTATAAAAGATGGATGAGAAGGGTGTGCATTCCCCTCTGAATGCTCAGAAATCCACTATATCTTATGTTGGTATAGCTAGGCCGGTTCAAACGGTAAACGGTAAAGACAAATCAAATCCGTTTATGGCTGTCACTTTGCCAAAAAGTAAAGATGAAGCAGGACCTTCATCAAAACCACCTAGAACTAGTACCTTAAAAAAGACAATAATGGCAAAAAACAAAAATAAACAAATTGAGATTATCAAAAAACAGACATTAGAGAAATTCTTTAGTAGCCAAGAACAAGATAAACATATGGATAGTAAAGACAAATCATGTACAACCACAGATAGGGTAGTCTCAAACATGAACAATACAACAGACATTAATGTTCCAAGATCGTCAGACGAAGAAGATGATAGATTTGAAGATAGTCTTCTCCAAGATGCTTAGGATCCCTATGAAGATGATGACTCTGGAATGAGCTTCGACACCATAGCCTTGCACAACTTGGATACATAGACAGACAGAAGAAGTGGAAAAGAAGATAGATACGTGGAATAATAATATACAGGTATTGTGATAGTATTATGATAAGAGTGCCATGTGGGTATGCCCACTTCAAGTCTTGTAATTAGTCAAGTTCGTGTCAGAGTGCTTCCTTTATCATTACTTTCCAAAAGGAAAGAAAAACTGATGAAGCACGCGTCTGGAAAAGTGGAATAATAATGCATGTGACGATGGGGCCCAATGTGTACCCGACCTGCATTATTAAAGAATGTTATGCTTATCTGTCGGCCATATTGTCCAGGCCACGTAGATTAATACGTGTACTCCTTTTTCTTAATTTTGTCTATATAAGACTTAGAAATAATAGCAAAAGATAGATGGAAAAACTTTCAGAACCTCTAAGAAATATTTTCTCTCTCTTATGTATAAACCAATCCTCCTGTCCAACCACCTACTCCTGATGTAAATCAAAGTTTGTAATACATATAGTTTGTGGAAGAATAAAGTTTTCAGTTTTTCAAAGTCCTTAAGGGGTTTCTGAAAGGGAAACCTGTATTCCAGTTCTTCATGTAAATTCTTATTTATTCTATACTTCCCCATCAAAAAATATGTTTTTTATGTTTTAAATTTTTTTATGTTTGCTGTACATCATGTAAATTAAGCTATGTTTGTTTAAACTCATTACCCTTAGTATATGATTAACCTCTTAATTTCTTAATAATAACGATGGATTAACTTGTAAATTCCTAGGAATTCTGGCCTTGATAAGATCACTATGTCTGCAGAATAGATGAAGGACGAGTGTTAGTTGTCAGATGAAGTTTCTGGGGTGTGGTTAAAGAAGTAATTTGTTAAGAACATAGGTTAAGAGGAAGAGATGAACCGGGTAAAAAAAAATTCTGGGAAAATATAGAATATAAGAACTATAGACATGAA
>NW_025829228.1:0-1290 GCF_002878395.1 Capsicum annuum | reverse complement strand
AACGTTGCTATAATTTTTATTTTTTAAAATATTAATTCTAGAAAAGCGACGCGGTTCGTCGCAATTTGTAAATATTTTAATTTTTTTTCAAAAAGCAATGGACAACGTCGCTTTTGTTAAAATTAAATAAAATTAACTTTATGAAAATGACACTGTCCTTCAATATTTGATTTTTAATTTACTATTAAATAAATAATTTTTTATTTTAAAAAAATAAATGTATTCAATTATATATTGAATACGTTGATATCATATGATTGATTGATAAAAAAAAATATACTGTTGAAGTTATAATATAATAATATAAGCTAAATTAAACGATAATTTATCATTGTATAGATACAAAACGTAGTATTACGAGGTAATTTACATGTGTATGTGATGTATCTAGTACATATTGTGAATTTTATAGTTAATCAACTATGTAGATTGAATACATTGATGTCATACGATCGATCGGTCAAGGTAATAATATATTTATGAAATTATAATATAATAATGTAAGCTAAATTAAACGATAATTCATCAGAGTAGAAATAAAATACGTTGTATTATTAGGTAATATACTCGTGTATGTGATGTATATAGTTTAAAGCTAGCTAACTGAATCTATATATCCAAATATTTTTACTAATACGTTAAAATCATATGATCGAGGTAATAATACACTATTGAAGTTATAATAATGAAGTCAATTAACCGACAAATCATCATATTAATACGTTGTATTAACGTAATCGAAATCTCCAATTCAATATTTCTTTAACCCAATTTCTAATCCCAATTTGACTCATCTCCGCAATTTTAATCTCAACCGTTCATCATATTTGATCGACGGTCAATATTAAAATCAATTTTCATTATTTTTTTCTTGAAATTAGGGGTGTGCATCAGTCGATTAGATTTGATTTTAAATATTATCGGTTTGGTTTATCGGTTATCGATTTTTAAATAAGTTAAACCAATAATCAAATTAATAAGGTATTTTTTATCAATTTTTGGTTTATCGATTTTTAGTCTTTAACGGTTCAATTTTTTATTTAATCAATAAGAAAATATGTATAAAATAGAAATAGTAGCAACTTATTAACAAAAAAAAAAAATTTAATTGCGGCAAAAATCTTACATGATGTATTTTATTTTACAAGAATCTTCAAGCTTGAATAGGTTTTCGAGAGGGTCTGCGTACAATGTACCCTCCACAGACCTAATCTGTGGGACTAAATTGGTTTAATTGTGTTGACACCCAATTTTGACCTCACAATACCCCTCTCAGGCTGCTAGTTTATA
>NW_025829227.1:0-2236 GCF_002878395.1 Capsicum annuum | reverse complement strand
ATTCAAATTGCTGAAAAAGATAGATATAAGACTGCCTTCAATGTCCCTTTTGGGCACTACGAATGGAATGTCTTACCTTTCGGGCTTAAAAATGCTCCCTCCGAATTCCAGAATATTATGAATAATATTTTCAATGATTTCTCCTACATGTCAATTGTTTATATTGACGATGTATTAATCTTTTCTGAGAACATTGATTCACATTTTAAACATCTCAATACCTTCTTTAAGATCGTAAAAATAAATGGTTTAGTTATCAGTGCTAAGAAAATGAAGCTTTTTCAAACTTCTATCCGTTTCTTAGGACATGATTTACATCAAGGGAGTCATAAGCCTATATGTCGAGCCATAGAGTTCTCTACTAAATTTCCTGATGACATCACGGATAAAACCCAGCTCCAAAGGTTCCTAGGAAGCCTCAACTACGTTGCTGATTTCATTCCTAATGTTAGGCAGGTCTGTGAACCCCTCTATAAACGCCTTAAGAAAAATCCAATTCCTTGGAGTTCTGATCAGACCAATGCAGTCATAAAGATCAAATCTTTAGTGAAGAATCTTCCCTGTCTAGGCATTCCTAATCCTGATGCCTTTATGATTGTAGAAACTGATGCTTCAGATGTAGGATATGGAGGTATATTGAAGCAAAAGATAGCTGATAAATCTTCTGAACAATTAGTTAGATTCACCTCAGGAGTCTGGAATCCTGCTCAGAAAAACTACAGCACGATCAAAAAAGAGATTTTGTCTATAGTGCTATGTATCACCAAATTTCAAGATGACCTTATTAACAAGGAATTTCTTTTTCGAGTCGATTGCAAATCAGCTAAAGAAATTTTGCAAAAGGATGTTAAAAATCTTGTTTCTAAACAAATATTTGCTAGATGGCAAGCTCTCCTATCTAGCTTTGATTTTCAAATTGAATTTATTAAAGGAGAAAATAACTCCCTTCCCGATTTTCTAACAAGAGAATTTTTACAGGGCCATGAGACCAACAAATCCGGGCAGTAGCCCCAAAATAGAACAACAAAAAATGGCTAGACCATTTGACCATCCAGCAGCATCTACGAATCCATTAAGGCCTACAGTGCCACAGAGACCTACACTCAAGATGGAAGTCCAAAACAAATACACTGCCTTGACAGATGTCCAGTTTCCTAAACTCTCTCCACCAATTCCCACGAAATTGGTAGACCTAAAAACAAATCTACCCCTAGACAAAGGACCCGCAGCGAGCTCCTCTTCAGTTCAAACCAAACAGAGTTATGCCATGAAGGCCCCAGAGACCTTCGCACAAGCTGTTGATCCCACCGTAGTCAAGACTACGCCTTCCTCTCCTACTAAGGAAGAATTTAAATTCATTACTACTCAAGTAATGCCCATCATCGCTCTAGATAAAGCCTACGAAGGTTACCCAATAAATCAACTAATCAAGCCGGTTTACAACAACAATAATTTTGTGGATACTGAAGATCCACTCAAAACCCGCAGGTTCTATGAAGCTATTCTAGTCGATACAGACTCCATTGAAGTAGAACATTCAATGGACAATCGTAATCCAGACTACATTAGTTATTCAAAGTTCACCATCAAGAGGGTATTAACCCCTTTTAATTGGTTTGTAGATCACCTACATACCCCTGTTGCATTATCAATGCCTCACAGGCCTCAAACTTTTAATTGGTATGACTACAAGTCAGCATGGTTCAACTTTCTATTTGTTCGACCAGGACATACTTGGTTTGTGAAATATTGCCCTGCCATGATAGAAGCCATCATACCCAGATGGTTCTATGAATGGTGGATTTGCTTTGGAGGAACTAAAGGGGTTCTTCCCCAGCAATTCCACAATAGGCTTTCCGATTTTCTAGTTAAGGAAGGCTGCTCTACATTACCAGAGCACATTCAAATGTGCAAATTTTTTATCAAAAAATGAGTATCCTATATTATATCCTGGAATTTCTCCAAAGAGGAGCAGCACAGAATTAAATATTTATCAAAGGAAATCAAGATTAAAGGTTGGACTCCCAAGCCAACCACTTCCAGAACTCCTGACAAAGGAATATCTGCAGCAGCTTCTCCTAGCCCTTCCTCATCCAAGAAGGCCCTCAAGGAAAAGTTGAAGCAAGCATTAGCCAAATTAGATGATCCAGATACCATGGATAATACAGAAGAATTAATGCAACTCATTACAGAAGCCTCGTCCACCGGAAGCAGTGACGAAAATGGCGATATGCTA
>NW_025829226.1:22914-27506 GCF_002878395.1 Capsicum annuum | reverse complement strand
GGGGGGTGTGCAGGTGTGGGGGTGTGGCTGTGTGGGGGTGGACGGGGGTGGATGGGTGTGCGTACAGGTGTAGGGGTGTAAGGGTGGATGGGTGTGTGTGCAGGTGTGGCGGTGGATGGGATGTGGCAGGGGGAAAGAGGGGTGGTTATGAAGAAGATGGAAAATAAGGGGTGGGGGTATTTTTTATTTTAATATTTTTTTATATATATATAAAATATATATATGAAAATTTTTTATATTTATATATATATATAATATTTAAAAATATTTTATTTACATGGCTCCGACGTGGCAGTGATGTATTAGCGAGTGTGATGCACTCTCCATTGTGAGAGTGGTATTATATATTAAGGGTGAAATTAATACAGTTCAAAAGTGTTAAGGGAGGTAAATAAATAAAAGTTTAGTTTAAGTGCTAAAGTAAGTTGAGCAGACAAGTTTTGGGGGTTTTGATGCATTTTCTCAATAACTACACATGTTTACTTATTTTTCATACATGTTATATTTGTCCTCATTTATTATTTTATAATATTTTTTATTTGAGACTTTGTAATTAAACTATACATAGTATTTTATATATATATATATATATATATATATAAATCTCTTCTTGTTCCATATTAGATTAATTATTCTTTTTTACTTATTTTTTATATTAAAAATTAATTATTTTTCTTTCTTATTTATTTTAGTAAAGAATGAAAGATTTATAACTTTTTTATATTATTATTATTATTATTACTACTACTACTACTATTATTATTATTATTTGCATCACTATTTTTATTATTATTGTTAATATTATTATTATAAGTAATTGAGTAAAGTATAAATAGCTAAATTTAAATTTTTAAAACATAATTAATAAGTAAAATTTCACATATTTTACCCTTAATATATTAAATTCTTATGTTGTTTGTCAAGTCAAAGAAACAAGTCAAAAGGAATTGAGAGAATACCTTTTTCTCTCTATTATTTATTTTGCTTAATCCTTGTACTAAAAATAATTTTTTTTTTTTGCTTATTATTGTAGCAAATAAAGAAAGATTTATTATTTTCTTTTAATATTACTCGTATCATAAAGTAACTAAGGGCTCTGGGCCACAGGTGACAAAAGAGATTTAAAATGAGGTGTAGGTGACACAAGTCTTAATAATTGAGTAGAGGTGATAATTACTTAATAATGCATAAAGAAAGTTTGAAAAATTTTAAAATAACCCACAAGTTTATAAATTTACATTTTGATCCAAATGTTAGTTAATATAACGGGAAACGAATGAAAAAAAAGGTGTATTTTTCTCTTTTCTCATCCGTTGTTATTTTCTTTCTTCGCGATATTTGTTGTTCATTGTTGTTGCTGCTTTATTCATCATCTTCTAATTCATTATCATTATCTTATACTTTATTATCATCTTCATATTCTTCTTGTTGACCATTGTTGTTGTTGTTGTTGTTGTTGTTACCCCAACTGCTACTCTTTGACCAAATTCTCATGTTAAATTTTATTTCATAAATCACTTTCAACTTTGGAATTTACTTGAGAGGAGACTTTGGAAAGTCAAATTGTGATTTTTAGTTGAATTTGTCATCTAGGTAACTGCTAGTGTGCTGTTTTTTCAACAATAGCTAGCAGCGAACATAAATGCAACATAAGAGCAATCTGTTTAAACAGGCCCATTATCTGCGGCACCAGATAAATGTTCTGTTGTAAAAGTAAACTCATGTTGTATTCATGTATATAGTTCTAGGTACACGTAATATGAATCGAATAGATGGATATTCTGTTCCACCATATTAGTAATCTGTTTCAACAAATAAATAATTTGTTTCACTAGATTACTAATCTGTTTCGAACAACAAAATACAGCTCCTGTCACAAACCCAACAGATAACTCAACTCACATATGTTGACCTCTTGCTATTGATACTGGAATCAAATTATTCCTTAATTGTAGACATGTCATTCGTTGAGAAAAAGAAACAGACAAAACGAAAATTAAAAAAGAAATAAAAAGTCAAATGCATCAAACATAAATTTTTATAAAACAAATAAAGAAATACATAGATAAAAGAAAAAAAAGCTTAATTATTATTATCATCATTATTATTTGTATGGCCAGCCGACCAATCTTCAACCGGTAGCAACAGTGCCCTCCTCAGCCTGCGGATCTCCCGCAACATCTTTGCTCTGATGGCGGCCGACTCCTAATGCAGGTCATGAACCTCTTTCTACAGTTCCCGCATGGCGTCTCATAAAATAGCGGCATCCCACAAAGGATCAGTCATATCTAGAAAATGCATAAATTGACAAAACACAAACATAAAAACAAAATTAAAGAAAAGAAATAATTCGAATGTAATGTAATACAATGTATATTTATACATAAATTAAGAAAAAAACTTACTAGAGAAAAAAAAAAATCAAGCCCTTAAAGAGAAAGTAGTTGAAGGTGTAACAAGAGCAAGGAATAAATAGTGTGTAGTAAAACGAACGATTGAGTAAGGAGGGACCAATTTATAGAGGATTAAACTTGAATGAGTTAGGCAAAAAATCGCAACTATTCCCCTCCATTTATTTATGACATTCTTGATTACTATAAAAAGTTATGACTTAATTAAATTAAGTAATATTGTGATAAGTCATGACTTTTCAGCTTTATTATTATTAATAATTAGTTCTTTCCAGGAACCATTTTTACACTGAATTAGATAACAGATTATATATCTGTTGCATCAGATAACTCATCTGTGACAACAGATATATAATCTGTTATAACAAACAGATAACCTGTTACATTAGATAATATATCTGTTACAACATATAATCTATATATCTTTTTTAAAAAAAAATTATCTTTATAACATCCAAATTTTTTGACTTTTTAATTATATAAATTAATAAAGCATATTTGAAGGCACAACTGTTCACCTCAATTTATTAATGACATTCTTGATTACTGTAAAAAGTTATGACTCAATTAAATTAAGCAATATTGTAATAAGTCATGACATGATTTTTAATTATAGAAATTAATAAAACAGATTTAAAGGCGCAACTGTTCACCTCCATTTATTAATGACATTCTTGATTACTATAAAAAGTTATGACTTAATTAAATTAAGCAGTATTGCGATAAGTCATGACTTTTCAGCTTTATTATTATTAAAATAATTAGTTCTTTCCAGGAACCATTTTTTTTACACTGAGTTAGAAAACATATTATATATCTGTTGCATCAGATAACTCATCTGTGACAATAGATATATCATCCGTTGCAACAAATAGATAACCGGTTCCATCAGATAATATATCTGTTGCAACATTTAATCTATATATCTCTTTTTTAAAAAAATTATCTTCATGACATCCAATTTTTTTGACTTTTTAATTATATAAATTAATAAAGCAGATTTAAAGGAACACTTTTCACCTCTATTTTTTAATGACATTTTTGATTACTGTAAAAATTTATGTTAATTAAATTAAGCAATATTGTGATAAGTCATGACTTTTCAGCTTTATTATTATTAAAATAATTAGTTCTTTCAGGAACCGTTTTTACACTGAGTTGGACAGTATATTATATATATGTTGCATCAGATAAATTATCTGTTACAACAGATATATCAGCCGTTGTAACAAATAGATAACCTGTTGCATTAGATAATATATCTATTGTAACATATAATCTATATATCTTTTTTTTTAAATTATCTTCATGACATCCAAATTTTTTGACTTTTTAATTATATAAATTAATAATGCAAATTTAAAAACAAGAATATTTTTGGTGAGTTTTTACAGTTTAAATTTTCTTTATCATTTATTTCATTATTCTTTTCTGTTAAAAGAAATGACTTAGTTAAATCAAGCTGGTGAGTTTTTTAATTATTGTGACAAGTCATGACTTTTCAGCTTATTAAATTTAAATAACTTTTTTCTCAATTTAAAAATCAAATACACCTGGTTTTCAATAATCGTTTCTTTAATAACCCATCTGTTTCAACAGATATACCATCTATTGCAATAAATCAACCATCTGTTTAAGGAGCTTTTTTTATTTCTTCTAAATAATTCATCAGTCGCAACAGATGAGGAATTTGATGCATCAGCAGCGTTTTTTGTTTTTGTTTGTTGAATGTATTTAGACAAAAAGTCACAGTCACGACTATTCATTCACTTTTTTCTTAACAATCATATCATCATATAACTTAATCCAATGTTGTGACTTTTTTTTAAATTTAATAATCTTTATTTTACGATTATAATATCATTTAGTTCCTTATTATTTATTAACAAATCATTTTTAGGAGAATTTCTCATCATGACTTTTCACCACCATCTGTTGCCACAAGTGCTAATTTCCTACCTTCAACCATCGACATGTTGAAAATAGGGAATAAAGAATGATAATTAAATATTAAATAAGGATTAAAAATTCAAAGTCGACCAAACCAAACATATACATAGATTTTTTTAAATCCCTTATAGGTAGATCGGATATTAAAAAAAAGGAAAATACATAGGCTAAAAGAAAGAAAAACTATAACCTAATTATTATTATTATTATTATTATTATTATTATTATTAT
>NW_025829226.1:0-22814 GCF_002878395.1 Capsicum annuum | reverse complement strand
CTAATTATTATTATTATTATTATTATTATTATTATTATTATTATTATTATTATTATTATTATTATTATTATTATTATTATTATTATTATTATTATTATTACTATTATTATTGTCAGCCGAACAATTTTCATCCGGAAGCAGCAGAGCCCTCCTTAGCTTTGCTCCGAAGTCGGTCAAATCCCTCTGGAGTTCATCAAACTACCTTTGAAGTTCCTGAAAGGACTTGACATAAATATTCTTGTACAAATCTGGATCAATCATATTAGTATTGTAAGTGTAGTAGAATGAAAGAGTGAGAGGAGGCCGTAGGGTCCTATTTATAAAATGATTGAATTGGAAGGGACTTGACTTAGTCAAACAAAAAGCCATGACTATTCATATCCCTTAATTAAATAAAGCTAGTGACTTTTCGAATATATAAATTAAAAAAAGGGATCTAAATACAACATTTTATCCTTTTTATTGTATTTTGGAAAGAGACAGATTGGTAATCTGTTGCAAAATATATTCCACCTGTCAGATAACTTACAACATATTGACAATTTGTTGCAACAGATGGATATATCTATTTGCTTTTCCATTAACCTGTTGCATCTATTGCACTTACTAGTCATTTGTTTATTCAATTTCATCGAGAGCAATAGATTTTTCTAAATACTTCTTGGACAAACTCAATTTTTGCTCTTGGATTGCTTCTCTTTTTTTCTTTGCATCCTTCAAGATGGCCTCCAAATTTAATTTTCACTCTTGGATTGATGGTAAAAATTGAATTTGGAGGCCAACTTGAAGGATGTAAAAAAAAAAAGCAATCCAAGAGTAAAAATTGAGTTTGGCCAAGAAGTGTTTAGAAAAATCTATTGCTCTTGATAAAATTGAATAAACAGATGACTAGCAAGTTGCAATAGACGCCACAGCTGATGGAAAAGTAAACTGATATCTTCATCTATTGCAACAGATTGTCAATATGTTGTAGGTTATCTGATAGGTGAAATATATTTTGCAACAGATTACCAATTTATCTTTTTTCAAACTATAATAAAAAGATAAAATGTTGTATTTAGATCCGGTTTTTTAAATTTACTTATTTGAAAAGTCACCAGTTTTATTTAATTAAGAGATATGAACATTCCTGGCTTTTTGTTTAACTAAGTTAAGTCACCACTTTCAATTCAATTATTTTGTCTTTGTGGTCGTTAAACTCACTATAGAGCTCTTGATCTTTTGTGAGTTTGTCAACGATGACCACTTTCTTTCTTGGCAACTTTCTTATAATACTCTTCTTGGTCCTTCTTAGCTCTACGCAAGGTCAAGGAGAAATATGGAAGGTTCTCTTTGAGTTTTTTCAAGGTAAGCACTCTCTCGGCTGATAAATTCGGTGCTGCAGCATATATGGATATTGCAACACATAATGCAGAATAGTTTTCTGGTAGAAGCAAGTCTTGAGAAGACATAATCAGTAATCTCTTGATATCAGCTTTTGTTATGTCAAATAGTTCTATTGATATCTTATCTTCTCGGGAGAATATTGATCAGCAGAAAAACTAAGTGATTGAGATCGTTTAATCTGTTGACTAACTCGAGAAAAAACATTTTCTGGATTATCAAAGGGCAGTCTGGTGGTTCAATAACATTAGTTGTCTTGTTTCCAGTATTAGCTAATGATGGGGATATCCTGCCTTCCTCACCATCCTGAAAAGAAAAAGCACTCAAAATTAGATAGAGTATCTCTACATAATGACACAAGATGAACTAAATCTAGCATTCAATTTTTCCTTCGTATTCCTCCCCTTTTTATCTTCTCACCTTTTTCAGATTCAAAATTTTTCTTTTTTCGGATACTTGATAATGTCTTGAATAATGTCTTGAAAATTTCTTTCTTTCTCCTCTTATCCTTAAT
Organism: Capsicum annuum; assembly: GCF_002878395.1. Taxonomy (NCBI): domain Eukaryota; kingdom Viridiplantae; phylum Streptophyta; class Magnoliopsida; order Solanales; family Solanaceae; genus Capsicum; species Capsicum annuum. The sequence continues at coordinate 20,917 of NW_025829226.1, read as the reverse complement.
CTCTAATGAATTAAATTAAACTAAAATCCTCTTTGATCGAATGACACTACTGTTAGCTATCAATTCCTTTACATCAGCAGTTAATGTACTAACAGTATTAATCACTCCATCATGTTTTGCCTTGCACTCTTCACATTTGCATGCACACGATAAGCAAGGAGAGGCAAGAATTATCATTCTTCTCCCATATAGAGAACAACGTATCCATCATGCAAAAGTCTACACCGTCGCCAGAAATGCTTTCCACAACGAAAGTCTGTAGAAGGCATGACAAATAAACATGAGAAACATCCGATATTAAGTCTTAACAGGGTATCAGAACCATATTCATGGTCCCTCAGCCTTATCAGTTCGAACCTACCAAACTTAATTGTAAAATTGCAGATATCTTGTTTGAATGATTTATGACTAATCGGTAAAAAAAACGTTCACAAAATTAGTGCACTCTATGTGTGTTTCCATGATAATACTATCAGTAATACATACCTCCCACATATAAAGTAGTTCCATCTACATGTAGCTTATTTCTCTGAACCTATCTTTACTGCAGCCTCTTGTGATGGTCACTCAAAGGTTGATCAAATTTCAGTTCCTCATATATCTACAAAGAAGAAGGAAAAAATTAAAGTCACAGAAAGAACATTATCCATCTGTTGCAACAGATGTAGAGTCTATTGCATCAGATGTGGAGTCTGTTGCGTTAGATATGTAGTCTGTGCAACATATGTAGAGTCTGTTGTAATACATACTAGCCTTGGTTGTGGTTTGATTTGTTTCAACATTTGCTCCGTCTGTTGCAACATCAACAATAACATAAACTACAAACAACAAATAAAAAACATCAACAACAAAAAAAACAACAAAATTTGTTCCAACAACATCATCAACAACAAAGAAGCATACATCCTATGTTCCAACACCATCAACAACCAGAGGTGGACCCACATGGAGTCCTCCGGGTGCGCAAGCACAGACTGAACTCGTATCGAACTTTATATATGTATATGGAAATTAAGAAAAAACGTATATAATCTAATCAGTGAGAACCCATAATAAAAGTTGTTTGGTTAGCCTAGTGGTTGTTTATGAGTGCTTAAGGCTATTTATTTCTTTTGGTCTTGAGTTCAATTCCCACTCAGCACATATTTTTTTAATTTTGGTAACCAACTCTTCTCTCCTTATTCACTTTAAACTTTCTTTTATTTTTTTCTTCCTTACTCCTTGTGTTGATTGTTCGGACTCTACTATTTTTAAGCTAAGAAGCACCCACCGTCTAAAAAACCTGGATCTGCCACTGTTAACAACACCACACCATAAGTTCCAACAACTCCAACCCCACCAACAACATCAATAATAGCATCAACAACAAAGAAACAAATAAAATACATAAAAAAATGATACTGCCAACAAGGCTTTTAAACTTCGCCCAACAGATGACTTTTTCTCACATCTTGTAATAAAAATTCTTGGTTCATTTATTCAACAATCAAAAGTTCCTTCAATTTTTTTAAATAAATATGATATAGGTAAATGGTAATTAAATAAAAAAATTTAAATAACTTACAAAGAAGAAGACAAGAATGAAAGAGAAATAGTGAATCATACCTTAATGTCAAAAGGGGATCAAAACAATAATTTTAGTTGAGGAATCTAAGATATGGATCAGTTTAGATCCAAAAGGAAATTTATGAGAAATAGGAGAGAAAAAAAGGCTGTGATAACCCTTAAGAGGATAGAAAGAAAAAGATGAGAGACGAATAAAATAAATTTAGCGCTGAAGGAGAGATGAGATAATTTTAATTTCTATATGTAATACCCTTAATATTAAATGACTAAAAGAAGTGTATTTATTCAAATTTATATTTTCAAAGCATAATTAATAAGGCTAATTTGGTAAAATAAACCCCTAATTAATATTTTGTTAATGGGTGTGCCAAGTTAATAGGGGCCAACTAATATAATATGAAATAGAAGAAGTATTAGGGGTTTTAATATTCATTAATTAATATTCATTAATAATTTGAGGGGCATGAGGAAGAAAATGGGTGACATTGAAAAGACAAGACAAGACTACTCAATGAGATTTTTGAGTTATCCAAGAAACATTTTTTACCGCCTTTAGTAGTACTACTTTATCTACTCGGACAAAAGCTTGCTTTAAATTAAAAGAAAAAAAAGATTTTTAAACAGATATGTCATCTGTTGCAACAGATATAAATATCTGTTTAAAAAATCCCAATAGCTCAGTTATCTGTGGCAACAGATGGAAATGTCAATTTGATAACTAAATCAGATATCAATGTCATCTGTCACAATAAATGCAAATGTCTATTTGATAATTAAATCAGCTATGTCATCTGTTGCAACATATATTATTATTCGTTTGAAATTCTCCAACAGCTCAGTCATTTGTTGCAACAGATTTTTTTGTAATTGATTTAGGTAGAACTAAGGATGAATGAATGAGCTCACAAGGTCAACAACAAATCCAATTGAGTCTTTACAATTGCATGGTGTCGGTATTGTATTTATCCCGACCTGAGTCATCGATCGATCACTCTTAGTTAAAATGAGTTCTCATTAACTTAATATTAAGATTAATAATAGTACCTACATCGATCTAGGTGGAACGAGGGATGAATGAATGAGATCATAGGGTCAACTACAAATCCAATTGAGTCATTGTATTTGCATGGTGTTAGTATTGCGTTCATCCCAACCCGAGTCATCGATCGATCACTCCAAGTTGAAATGAGTTCTCATTAACTTAATTTAAGATTAATAATAGTACCTACATCAATCTAGGTAGAACTAGGGATGAATGACTGAGCTCAAAGGGTCAACTACAACTTTAAATGAGTCTTTTGGCAATTGCATGATGAGACGATATTGCGTTCCTCCCGACCAGAGTCATCGATTAATCACTCTGAGCCGAAATGATTCTTACTACCTTATATGTTCAACTAATACCTTAATTGAATAATCTAGGACTAGGGGTGAGTTCTCATAGGGTCAACTACAACTTCAATTAAGTTTTTTGGCAATTTCCTGATGAGATGGTACTGCGTTCCTCCCGACCAGAGTCGTCGATCGATCACTATGAGCCAAACCAATTCTTACTACCTCATATGTTCAACTAATACCTTAATTAATTAATCTAGGACTAGGGGTGAGTTCTCATAATGTCAACTACAATAGATGATAATGCCTATTTGATAATTTACAACAGATGGGTAATCTATTGCGACATATGACTTAGTCCATTTGATAATTTACAACAGATAGGTAATCTATTGCGACATATGACTTAATCCATTTGATAATTTACAACAGATGAGTAATCTATCATAAAAGATAATTTAATCTGTTTGATAGTTTATAATAGATTCATGATATGTTGCAACAAATAACGTAATCTGTTTGATAGTTTACAACAGATGCGTAATATGTTGCAACAGATTACCTAATCTATTTGATTTGATCCAACAGAAAAGACATCTGTTGCAATAGGTTGAACATTTGTTTACATATAATTTCAATTGAGTTCATATGTTAGACTAATACCTTAATTGAATGTGAGTTCTCATAGGATCAACTACAACTTCAATTGAGTCTTTTGGCAATTGCATGATGAGACGGTATTGCGTTTTTCCTAGCCAGAGTCATCGATTGATCACTCTGAGCCTAACCAATTCTTACTACCTCATATGTTAGACTAATACCTTAATTAATTAATCTAGGACTAGGGTACTAATACCTTAATTGAATAATCTAGGACTAGGGGTAAGTTCTCATAAGGCCAACTATAACTTCAATTGAGTTTTTTGGTAATTGCATGATGAGATGGTATTGCGTTCCTCCCGACCAGGGTCATCAATCAATAACTCTGAGCCAAACCGATTCTTACTACCTCATATGTTCAACTAATACCTTAATTGATTAATCTAGGACAGGGTACTAATACCTTAATTGAATAATCTAGGACTAAGGGTGAGTTCTCATAGGGTCAACTATTGATTAATCTAGGACTAGAGGTGAATTCTCATAGGGTCAGCCACAACAGATGGTAACGCCTATTTGATAATTTACAACATATGGGTAATCTATTGCGATATATGACAATCCATTTGATAATTTACAACAGATGGGTAATCTATCACAACAGATGACTTAAATCTATTTTTGATAATTTACAATAGATTCATAATCTGTTGTTACCTAATCTGATTGATAATTTACAATAGATGCAAAATCTGATGCAACTTGTTGAACATTTGTTTTTATACAATTTCAATTGAGTTCATATATTAGACTAATAGTACCTAAATTAATTAATCTAGGACTAGGGGTGAGTTTATAGGGTCAACTAGAGCACTCGGTCAACTACAACTTCAATTGTTTTTATACAATTTTAATTGAGTTACCCTTTTGGAAATTGCATGATGAGAGGATTAAAAATTATGCATATCTTTTATGACTTTAAAAATAATTAAGATCAATTCGGACCAAATTAACATTTTCAAAACTTGTCATTCTTTTCCAAAATACAAATCAACCCATACAAAATATTTCATCATTTCAAATATTGAGTTCTTACTCTCTCTCTCTCATTCTCACTAACAATACAGTGCAGACAACAACTACTCAACAAATTTGTTCAACCCTCCACAACAGATTGCTTTTCTTCTCATTTTCGACCACATAGGTGTTATTTTCGACTTCATTCTTACTTGTACCAGTCATTTTCTTTGTCTTCGTAGGCAACAGAGTTCGAGAAGAGTTCTATATTTTTTTTATTTTTTTCTAAAAAATAAGGGCTTTTAAGTTAATGATGAATAATAAAACTTTTAGTTATATTATCTTCGAGAATGGGTTTACAATTTTGAGTTTTAATAGTAAAATCATAGAAAGAACTCAAGAAATCCCTAGTTTCCATCACAGTGTTCCATTGACTGTCGCGGTATTATTGGATGGTGTTTGTGGTGGTGGTGGTGGTGGGTCTTGTGGTCATCATAGTGGCACTGGTGGTGGCATTGGTTGGTGGTGTTTATGATGGCTATCGCTGGTGTCGGTAGTCGTGGTGTTTGTTTATGGCATTGGTTGGTGGTTTTTGTGGTGAGGGCTATTGGTGTGTCGGTATTCATGGTGTTTGTAATGTAATTTTTAAAATTTATGCATACATCAATTGTAATGTAAATTTTGTTTTTCTGTTGTATGTAGGCAAAACATGTCTCCCAAAAAAAAAAAAAAAGTAAAAGTGGATCAACGTCTGTCTACCCCCCAAAAAAGGCTACATTATAGGGGGATTTCGAGGATCTTCCTAAACAATCTCAGTCAGGAAAAAATAAAGCCGAGGAGAGATGTGAAAACAACATTGAAGAAGGTGGACAAGGTTATGTATATGGTGATAAAGAAAATAAAAGTGAGAAAGAAGAGAAATTGGAGAGTAAGAAACATCACAGTTTGATCCTGTCAAAACTTTTAGAATTGATAGGTTTCAAGCTGTGATATTGATAAATAACCCAGAAGCAAAGCAACTAACTGGTCAAATTGTACTTAAATATCAGATGGGGAAAAATTTGGAACATTTTATGAAAATTATGAAGAACAAAAACATAGGCAGACTTTTTAAGAAAAGCTGCTTTGGATGCTTTCTTGAGCTGCCTGAGGACCCTTCTACCCGTACTCGTTTCCCTATGATGATGGTATATGGTCTTATCAAGCGCAGGATCAAGTACGTGGGGGATGATAAAGATCTGAAGGAGGGGGGAAAAAAGAAGATGGATGAAATTTGGATCAACTACTATGGCATGCCTGTTTGTTTGGGCTTGCAAGAGTTTGCCATAGTTATGAGCTTGAGATGCCATCGTCCAAAAAAACTACCACCCTGCAAAAGACCCAAGGCAATAAAATGCAAGGAAAAAATAGATGGGTTGTTTGACATTGCTCGATATGGCTACAAGGAATCGGATTGTTGACATATCTTAAGGATAAAACCATACCAGAGCAGTAAAGGGAGAAATTGTGCTTAGTTTAGTTTGCCCATTCGGTTATATTAGCAAGAGACATTAACCAGGTCATATTAAATGATTTGTTGGTGCGTGCTGAGGATTTTGATAAATACAACAATTATCCCTGGGGATATGACAGCTTCTACTTGACTATCCAATATTTACTGACAAAGCTATCCTTAGGGACGACCACATTATACGGCTTTTGTTGTGCCTTCATGGTAAAATTAATCACTAATTATGATAGGGTACAAATGTTATATCTGATGCACCAAATGGGACATCTATTATGATAGGGTACGATTAATATCTTGTATCAGATTACCCATCTGTTGCTTTGGTTCTCTGAACCTGACTCCTAACAGATTAACCATCTACTGCAAATTATACAACAAATATTTAATATGATAACATATAGTTCATCTGTTGCGACATACAGATCATTTATTGCATAACTGATTACCCGTCTTGTACAACTATTGCAATAGATGATTGATATTTTACATCAGATTATCCATGTGTTGCTCGATTTCGCTGAAACCAGACTTAAACAGATTTCAACCATATACTGTAAACTATGCAACAGATGGGTCTTTTTTAAAAATGTAACCCAACTGTAAAAATGATTATATTATATGATTTAAATGCATCTGTCTTTTTTTTCTTTTTTATAGGTTTTGCATCCATGGGTTGTGCCTACTAAGGAGGAGTTGGTGATGACTTCTTATATTACTTTAGGTCATTTTGATACTATATCAGACCCAATGGTGGAGTTAATAAAAAAGGAATTGGTTGGAGCAACAGCCATAAGAGGAGAAGTTAGGCAAGGTCAGCCTAATGTTGAGGCTCTTCATGACCAACCAACTAAGGCAGATCCGGGTGCTTCTTCTGGTGGAGTTGTTGGTGTTGGTGGCAGGCATGCTAATGCTGCTACCACCCGTGATGATGAGGATGTTGATTCTCAAGAAAGAATAAATATGTTTGAAAAAACCCTTTTTTACCTTTACACAGGTCCTTCTCACCCATCTTCACCCTCGTGTTCTCGTTGAGAATACGAATAGTGAAAGGACTGACAGGATAAAATCTTTGAAAAAGCAGAGGCTATCTCTAAAGCTATCGAGGAATTCAAATCCAAGAGGCATTTCATACCATCCAATAAGGTGAGGTAGCCACACACTCCTACAGTGTTAGTTAGGAGAAAGAAAAGAGCAATTAGAGGAGTACTCTCCGGTCGAAAATCAAAAGAAATTATAATTCCTCCCTCTTCAAAAGTTGTTGAAGTTCAGGGGCCAGTAAAATAGGTGGACATATACGCGGAACTTAGAACCGGACATGCCAAGAATGCCAAGCCAGGCACACCAGATTACCCCATGCCTCCCTTTTCCCCACAAGACTTCCAGACTATGACTGATATGTGTATTCCATACGAGGACAAGGCAAGTTTACTTTTCCTAACCTAGCCCTTCTAATATACCCCATGAAGAAGAAGCTATGCAACAGATTTCACATCTGTTGCAATAACTAGGTATACTGGTGCAACTGGTAGTGGTTCTGTTGCAACTTATTATCCATCTGTTGTATAAGTTGCATTGGATTATTGATTCAGAGAACCCTATGCAACGGATGAATCATCCGTTGCATCTTTACAATTACTAACCTATTTAAAAATTGAATTCTTATATCACAATATGTTGACATAATTCTCTGCCTCATGAGGAAAAGACAATTAACATATCGGGAAGCATATGATGCTGCCGATAGGATAATGAACCTCAAATTCTGTAAGAAGCTCAAGTATAGGTACGATCAACTCAATGGGGAGGCATTATCCATTGGCGTGGGACTTGATTTCCTAGTTTCTACATTTGTCTTGGATAAAGAAGAAATGATAAAATATATTAGAGGGGAGAGGATAAATCCATACAGCAAGAGCTGGATCGAGGCAAAGAGGATTCTTGTAGTCATTAGCGTAAATAACATACATTATTGGGCTATTAAGATACTACTCGAGAAGGGAAAGATCAATGTTTATGACTCTAACATACCTCTCGTCGATGATTTCGATCTTTTTCTCCTCGTGGAGCCACTGATGGTATTGTTGCCCATCTTATTAAGGGAGAGTAAACTGATGAATCATTTGCCAAAGGAAGTGTTGATAAAGAAATCATGGGATTTGAAGGTCGAAACAAGGGAATGATCCTTCTAAAAGATGATGCCTCTAAAGCGAGCGGCTCGCACGTCTTGCACATATTGAATATTTGTTGACCAGCACAGAAATGACCGAGCCAATGACTTTTCTATGCGACAATACTGGGGCAAACCTGCAAGAGGTCTTGGCTTATGGGGTACTAACTGGACACTTGAAGCCTGTGTATATAGAAGATCCTATGAAATAGCAATTTTTAATTTCAAGTCACCCTTCACTTTATTCAGTTTCTGTTCTTTTTGGAATCATATTATCTAAAATTAACAGGAACATAAAAAAATATATTATAGTTGATTAATGCATCGTTAAAAAAAGATAACAGTAAATCAAACAAGCAAAATAGTAAAATAACAGTTGTAACAGATCACCAATCTGTTGTACCAGGTAGTATATTTGTTGTAGCATATAACCAATCAATTTCAGTGGATGAGTAATCTGTTGCAATAATACAAAAATATCACTCATCTTTTAAGACAGATAAATGGTCTGTGCAACATATCACATATTGTTGTGACATATGAGTGATCCATTGGGAAAGTTAAATAACTTGTTACATAGGATGAGTAATTTGTTATGACAATACAAAATAAAACACTCATCTATTGAGAAAAATAAATGGTCTGTGCAGCAGTTCACATATCTATTGCAACATGTGAGTGATCTGTTGGAATAGTTAAATAACTTGTAGCAATGTCTGAGTAATCTATCATAATAATATAAAACATAGCACTCATCTATTGAGAAAGATGAATGGTCTGGGCAACAGATCACACATCTATTGTGACATCATCTTTTGCAATATATGAGTGACCTATTGGAATAGTTAAATAACTCATAGCAACGGCTGAGTAATTTGTTGCGATAATACAAAATATATCACTCATTTGTTAAGAAAGATAAATGGTTTGTGCAATAGATCACACATCTGTTGCAACATATAGTGATCTATCAAAATAGTTAAATAACCCGGTGCAGCGACTGAGTAATCTATTACGACAATATAAAATATATCACTCATCTATTGAGAAAGATGAATGGTCTATGCAATAGGTCACACATCTGTTGCAACACATGAGTGATCTGTTAGAACAGTTATCAACGGTCAATATTGTTTAGATTTTTTCCAACATAGGGTCATTTATCGCAGCAGATGAATGATCAATTGGAAAAATCAAGTTTTGGACATTTCCTGCTAGAAGAGTTGATAGGATTTTATCCAATAGGAGGTTCATCTGTTGTATTGGATCATGAATATAATGGTTCTTCCATTGCATCAGATGGTTAATTAGTTGCATCACATTTTTTATCCGATGCTTAATCTGTTGCAATATATGGTTAATCTGTTGCATCAGATAGTTAATTTGTTGCATCAGATGATTAATTTGTTGTATCAGAATTGTAATCTGATGGTTCCTCTAGTGCATCAGATGGTTGATCTATTAAATCAGACGGTTAATATATTGCACAAATGGGTAATCTATTGGAGGAAACAGAAAATAGTAGCATGATTTTGTTCAATAAAAAAATGCAATTTCACTATTTTTACCAAGAACAAGAGCAGAACAAATCAACATAAATTGTTGTTTTGTTCTTATAAACACAAATAATAAAAATCAAACTTTAAAAAAAATCAACAAACAACAAAATATCATAATTCACTTCGAAAAGAGAAGAGAAGAAATACCAAAAATTAGGATTTTATTCAAATCACATTTCAAACTAATGCAACAAATATTGAAATTGTTAACCAATACTATAAGAGAAGTTGGCTCAAGTTCCTCGTTTTCTTTAAAACTAAAAAGGCCATAAATTTTTCCCTGTGAAAGAAAAAAAGGAACGATGAAGAATTCGAAGCTGCTATGGTCGGAGAGCAAGGATGTCATGTCGATTGAAGGTTGAAGTCAAAAAGAAACTCAAATACCAACTATTTGTAGTTGTATATTAAAGTCGCCGAGGATTGAAATGAGAAATTTATAAAATAGTTGGTTATGAGAGAGTTGAGAGAAGCTGTCAAGAAAGGGATTAGAGACAGGTTGATTTGAATTGAAGAGGAGAACTCGAAGCTCAACTATTTGTCTCCGTAGGTAGAATTCATCAGGGGTTGAAGGGATAAATTTTGTAGAATTGTTAGTTGGAAGAGAGTTGAGAGAAGATGTCGAGAGAAAGGAGAGAGTGGTTGATTTTGATTGAAAAGGGGTGTGGGTTAGGTTGATTTGTATTTTTGAAAAGATTAGAAAGTTTTGAAAATATTAATCAAGTCCACAATTAACTTAATCAAGTTTTCTAATGATATTTGACCCTTTAAGTTGGTCAATGTCACCAATCCTTCATTCAAGACTTAAAAGACACCTTTCCTTCAATTTTCTCAAAAAGCTTGTTGGATTCTAAACTTGCATTTTTTTCTCTTCATTTCTAATTCATAAGCTCATTTAAGTGAGTTATGTAATTTTTATTACATAACTCACTTAAAATGTGAGTTATGTAGAAAAAAATGCATCACTCTCTTTTTAAGTGAGTTATGTAACTTTTATTATATAACTCATTTAAAAAGTGAGTTATGTAGCAAAAAAATGTATAACTCTCTTTTTAAGTGAGTTATGTACTTTTCCAGTAATGTAACTCCGTTTGGCAACTTTCGTTAAAAATAATATATATATAACTCTCTTAAAAAGAGAGTTAAGCATATTATGGTAACATTTTAAATACATGACATATTTTGATACTTTTTTTAATTTCATGACATATTTTGATTTTGGATTCACTCTAATTCAAGTCCAATAAACAACTAGTAGTGAAAATAAAAAATAGAAGAAGAGATGAAAAAGTCCAAATAAAGAAATTAAAGTTACACACGTCCCAAGGTTTGTGGTTGTACTCATACCAACAAGAAAGAATTTAGGAGAAGCAATCTTCAGTTCTAGGCAGCCATATTTTACGGTTAGATAGATGATAGAAATTAAATTGAAGTTAAGTTAGATAGTAATATAAACTTTTCACTTACTGTGACAAATGTAGATCTCTTGTGTCAGATCGATAAAATTACAAGCAAGATCCACATTATTCTTCACCGGTGGTGTTGTTGTCATGGTGGATTGGGGATTTTCTTGTTAGTGAAAAAATGGGATCGGTTGGACTTGTATTAGGACGGATTTGGAGGAGAAAATGGCAGCTACTTGAAGTAGGCATTTATTAAACAAATTAGATATCTCCCGCTTTCTTTTTTAGTCCGTTTCTAAAAGAATAACCTCATTTTTCTTTTGGCAATACTTTAACAGAACACTACGATGGAAACTAGGGATTTCTCGAGTTCTTCCTACAATTTTACAATCAAAACTCAAAATTGTAAACCCATTATCGAAGATAATACAACTAAAAGTTTTATTTTTAATCATTAACTTAAAAGCCCTTAATTTTTAGAAAAAAATAACAAATATAGAACTCTTCTCGAACTCTGTTTCCTTTGAAGACAAAGAAAATGACTGATACAAGCAAGAATGAAGTAAAAAATAACACCTATGTGGTAGGAAATGAAAAGAAAAGCAATCTGTTGTAGAGGGTTTAACAAATTTTTTGAGTAGTTGTTGTCTATACCGTATTGTTGAGTGAGAATGAGAGAGAAAGAGCGAGAACTCAAGATTTAAAATAATGAAATGTTTTGTATGGGTTGATTTGTATTTTGGAAAAGAATGACAAGTTTTGAAAATATTAATTTGGTCCGAATTGATCTTAATTATTTTTAAAATGATAAAAGATATTCGTAATTTTTAACCCCCTCATCATGTAATTACCAAAAGGGTAACTCAATTGAAATTGTATAAAAATAATTGAATTTGTAGTTGACCGAGTACTCTAGTTGACCCTATGAACTCACCCCTGGTCCTAGATTAATCAATTTAGTTACTATTAGTCTAACATATGAACTCAATTGAAATTGTATAAAAATAAATGTTCAACATATTGCATCAGATTTTGCATCTACTGTAAATTATCAATCAAATTAGGTAACAATAGATTATGAATCTATTGTAAATTATCAAACAGATTAAGTCATCTATTGCGATAGATTACCCATGTATTGTAAATTATCAAATGGATTGTCATATGTCACAACAAATTACCCATATGTTGTAAATTATCAAATAGGCGTTGCCATCTGTTGTGGCTGACCCTATGAGAACCCACCCCTAGTCTTAGATTAATCAATAGTTGACCCTATGAGAACTCATCCCTAGTCCTAGATTATTTAATTAAGGTATTAGTACCATGTCCTAGATTAATCAATTAAGGTATTAGTTGAACATATGAGGTAGTAAGAATTGGTTCAGCTCAAAGTTATCAATCGATGACTCTGGTCAGGAGGAATATAGTACCGTTCATCATGCAATTGCCAAAAGACTCAATTAAAGTTGTAGTTGACCCTATGAGAACTCACCCCTAGTCCTAGATTGTTCAATTAAGGTATTAGTGCCCTAGTCCTAGATTAATCAGTTAAGGTATTAGTCTAACATATGAGGTAGTAAGAATTAGTTCGGCTCAGAGCGATCAATTGACAACTCTGGTCAGGCGAAACGCAATACCATCTCATCATGCAATTGCCAAAAAACTCAATTAAAGTTGTAGTTGACCCTATGAGAATTCACATTCAATTAAGGTATTAGTCTAACATATGAACTCAATTGAAATTATATATAAACAAATGTTCAACCTGTTGCAATAGATGTCTTTTCTGTAGGATCAAATTAAACAGATTAGGTAATCTGTTGCAATATATTATGCATCTATTGTAAACTATCAAAGAGTACGTCATTTGTTGCAATATATCATGAATCTGTTTTAAACTATCTAACAGATTAAGTCATCTGTTACGATATATTACCCATCTGTTATAAATTATCAAATGGATTAAGTCATATGTTGCAATAGATTATCCATCTGTTGAAAATTATCAAATAGGTGTTGTCATCTATTGTAGTTGACATTATGAGAACTCACCCCTAGTACTAGATTAATCAATTAAGGTATTAGTTAAACATATGAGGTAGTAAGAATCGGTTCGGCTCAGAGTGATCGATCGATGACTCTTGGTCGGGAGAAACGCAGGATCATCTCATCATGCAATTGCTAAAAAACTCAATTGAAGTTGTAGTTGACCCTAGGAGAACTCACCTATAGTCCTAGATTATTCAATTAAGGTATTAGTTGATCATATAAGGTAGTAAGAATCAGTTTAGCTTAAAGTGATCGATCGACGACTCTGGTCGGGATGAATGCAATACCGTCTCATCATGCAATTGCCAAAAGACTTAATTGAAGTTGTATTTGAACCTTTGAGCTCATTCATTCATCCCTAGTTCCACCTATATCGATGTAGGTACTATTATTAATCATAACATTAAGTTAATGATAACTCATTTCAAATCAGAGTGATCGATCGATGACTTGGGTCAGGATGAATGCAATACTAACACCATGCAAATGCAATGACTCAATTGGATTTGTAGTTGACCCTGTGAGCTTATTCATTCATCCCTTGTTTCGCCTAGATCGATGTAGGTACTATTATTAATCTTAACATTAAGTTAATGAGAATTTATTTCAACTCAGAGTGATCGATCGACTACTCAGGTCGGGATGAATGCAATACCAACACCATGTAATTGCAAAGACTCAATTGGATTTGTTGTTGACCCTGTGATCTCATTTATTCATCCCTAGTTCCACCTAAATTAATTGCAATGAAATCTGTTGTAACAAACGACTGAGTTGTTAGAGAGTTCAAATAGATAATAATATTTATTGTAGCATATGACATATCTGATTTAATTATCAAATAGACATTTGCATTTGTTGTGACGAATGTCTGAGCTATTGGAAATTTTCAAATAGATAGTGATATCTGTTATAACAGATCACATTTCAGATTTAGTTATCAATGGACATTGTCATCTGTTGTCACAGATGATTGGGTTGTTGGGATTTTTCAAATAGATATTTATATCTATTGCAACAGACGACATATCTGTTTGAAAATCTTTTTTTGTTTTAATTTTAAAACAATCTTCTGTCCGAGTAGATAAAGTAGTAGTACTAAAGGCGGTAAAAACTATTTCTTGGATAACTCAAAAATATCATTGAGTAGTCTTGTCTTATCTTTTCAATGTCACACATTTTCTTCCTCGTGCTCCTCAAATTATTAATGAATATTGAACCCCTAATACTTCTTTCGTTTCATATTATATTAGTTGGCCCCTGTTAACTTGGCACACCCATTAAAAAAATATTAATTAGGGATTTATTTTACCAAATTAGCCTTATTAATTATGCTTTGAAAATATAAATTTGAATAAATACACTTTGTTTAGTCATTTAATATTAAGGGTAGTACATCTAGAAATTAGAATTATCTCATCTCTCCTTTAGCCCTAAATTTATTTTATTCATCTCTCATATTTTTCTTTCTATCCTCTTTAGGGTTATCACAACCTTTTTTTTCTCTTCTCTTTCTCGTAAATTTTCTTTCAGATTTAAACCGATCCATATCTTAGATTCCTCGACTGAAATTGTTGGTTTGATCCCTTTTTTTGACATTAAGATATGATTCACTATTGCTCTTTTATTCTCGTCTTCTTCTTTGCAAGTTATTTATATTTTTTTTATTTAATTACCATTTACCCATATCATATTTATTTAAAAAAATTGAAGGAACTCTTAATTGTTGAATAAACAAATCGAGAATTTTTATTACAAAATGTGAAAAAAGGTCATCTGCTAGGAGAAGTTTAAAAGCCTTGTTGGCAGTATCATTTTTTATGTATATTGTTTATTTCTTTGTTTTTGATGCTATTATTGATGTTGTTGGTGGGGTTAGCGTTGTTGGAACTTGTGGTGTGGAATTGTTGACAGTGATGGATCCAGGTTTTTTAGACAGTGGGTGCTTCTTAGCTTAAAAATAGTGGAGTCCAAACAATCAACATAAGGAGTAAGGAAGAAAAAAAAAGAAAGTTTAAAGTGAATAAGGAGAGAAGAATTGGTTACCAAAATTAAAAAAATATGTGTTGAGTGGGAATTGAACTCAAGACCAAAATAAATAAATAACCTTAAGCACCCATAAACAACCACTAGGCTAACCAAACAACTTTTACTGTGGATGCTCACTGATTAGATTATATACGTTTTTCCTTAATTTCCATATACATATATAAAGTTTGATACGAGTTTAGTTTATGCTCGCACACTCGGAGGACTCCATGTAGGTCCACCCCTGGTTGTTGATGGTGTTGGAACATAGGATGTATACTTCTTTTTTGTTGATGATGTTGTTGGAACAAATGTTGTTGTTTTCTTTGTTGTTGATATTTTTTATTTGTTATTTGTAGTTTATGTTGTTGTTGATGTTGCAACAAACGGTGAAACTGTTGGAACAAATTAAACCACCATCCAGGCTGGTATGTATTTCAACATACTCCACATCTGTTGCATCTGACTCTACATCTAATGCAACAGACTCCAAATCTAATGCAACAAACTCTACATCTGTTGCAACAGATAGATAATGTTCTTTCTGTGACATTAATTTTTTTCCTTCTTCTTTGTAGATATATAAGGAACTGAAAGTTGATCAACTTTTGCCTGACCATCATAAGAGGCTACATTAAAGATAGGTTCAAAGGAATAAGCTGCATCCAGATGGAACCACTTCATATGTGGGAGGTATGTATTACTGATAATGTTATCGTGGAAACACATATAGAGTACACTGATTTTGTGAATGCTATTTTTACCGATTAGTCATAGATCATTCAAACAAGATATCTGCAATTTTATAGTTAAGTTTGGTAGGTCTGAACTGATAAGCTGAGGGACCATGAATATGGTTCTGATACCCTGTTAAGATTTAACGTCGAATGTTGCTCATGTTTATTTGTCATGTCTTCTACAGACTTTCGCTTTGTCAAGAATTTCTATCGATGGAGTAGACTTTTACATGACGAATATATTGTCCTCTATATGGGAGAAGAATGATCAATCTTTCCCCTCCTTGCTTATCTTGTGCATGCAAATGTGAAGAGTGCAAAGGTAAAACATGATGGAGTGATTAATACTGTTAATGAATTAATTGTTGATGTAAAGGAATTGATATCTAACAGTAGTGTTATTCGATCAAAAAAGATTTTAGTTTTATTCACTCCATTAGAGATTAAGGCTAAGAGGAGAAAGAAAGCAATTTCCAAGGCATTATCAAGTATCCAAAAAAAGAAAAATTTCGGATCTGAAAAAGGTGAGAAGATAAAAAGAGAAGGAATAGGAAGGAAAAACTGAATGCTAGATTTAGTTCATCTTGTCTCGTTATGTAGAGATACTACATCTAATTTTGAGTACTTTTTCTTTTCAGGATAGTGAGGAAGGCAGAATCTCCCTATCATTAGCTAATATCGGAAACAAAACATCTGATGTTATTGAACCACCAGAATGCCCTGTGAAGTTTAATAATCCAGAAGACATCTTTGCTCGAGTTAGTCAACAGATTAAACGATCTCAATTGCTTTTTTTTTCTGCTGATCAATCTTCTCCCATAGAAGTTAAGATATCAACAGAACTGCTTGACACAGCGAAAGCTGATATCAAGAGATTACTGATTATATCTTCTCAAGACTTGCTTCTACCAGAAAACTATTCTGTATTGAGTGTTGCACTATCCATATATGCTGCAGCACCAGATTTATCAGCCGAGAGAGCACTTGCCTTGGAAAAACTCGAAGAGAACCTTCCATACTTCTTCTTGACCTTGCGTAGAACTAAGAAGGACCAAGAGAAGTATTATAAAAAAGCCGCCAAGAAGGAAAGTAGTCCTCGTTGACAAACTCAAAAAATATCAAGAGCTCTATACTGAGCTTAACGACCACAATGACAAAACGATTGAATTGGAAGTGGTGACTTGACTTAGTAAAAAAAAATCCATGACTATTCATATCCCTTAATTAAATAAAACTGACGACTTTTTGAATATGTAAATTAAAAAAAAATCGGATCTAAATACAATATTTTACCTTTTTATTGGATTTTAGAAAGAGACAGATTGGTAATCTGTATTAAAATATATTCCACCTCTTAGATAACTTACAACATATTGATAATTTGTTGCAATAGATGGATATATTAGTTTGCTTTTCCATCAGCTGTGGCATCTATTTATTCAATTTCATCGAGAGCAATAGATTTTTGTAAACACTTCTCGGCCAAACTCAATTTTTGCTCTTGGATTGCTTCTCTTTTTTTCTTTGCATCCTTCAAGTGGGCCTCCAAATTCAATTTTTCCCATTAATCCAAGAGCAAAATTGAATTTGGAGGCCATCTTGAAGGATGCAAATAAAAAATAAAATAAAAAGCAATCTAAGAGCAAAAATTGAGTTTGGCCAAGAAGTGTTTAGAAAAATCTATTGCTCTCGATGAAATTAAATAAACAGATGACTAGCAAGTGCAACAGACTCCATAGCTAATGGAAAAGCAAACTGATATATCCATCTGTTGCAGTAGATTGTCAATATGTTGTAAGTTATCTGACAGGTGGAATATATTTTGCAACAGATTACCAATCTGTCGCTTTCCAAAATACAATAAAAAGACTAAATATTGTATTTAGATCCGTTTTTTTAAATTTACATATTCGAAAAGTCACCAGTTTTATTTAATTAAGGGATATGAACAGTCGTGGCTTTTTATTTGACTAAGTCAAGTCCCTTCCAATTCAATCACTTTATAAATAGGTCCCTTCAGCCTCCTCTCACTCGTTCATTCTACTACACTTACAATACTAATATGGCTGATCCAGATTCGTATAAGAAAATTCATATCGAGTCATTGCAGGAACTTTAAAGGCAGTTTGATGAACTCCAGAGGGATTTGGCCAACTTCGGAGCAAGGCTGAGGAGGGCCCTGCAGCTGCCGGATAAAAATTATCCGGTTGACAATAATAATAGTACTAATAATAGTAGTAATAATAATTAGGCTATGTTTTCTCTTTCTTTTAGCATTTGTATTTTCCTTTTTTATATCCAATCTACCTATAAGGGATTAAAAAAAAATCTATGTATATGTTTGGTTTGATTTGGTCGACTTTGAATTTTTAATCTTATTTAATATTTAATTATCATTCTATTTATTTCCTATTCTCAACATGTCAACGGTTGGAGGTAGGTATTGAGCACTTGTGGCAACAGATGGTGTGAAAAGTCATGATGAGAAATTCTCCTAAAAATGGTTCGTTAATAATAAGGAACTAAATGATATTATAATCATAAAAGAAAGATTATTTAATTTTTAAAAAAAGTCACAACATTGAATTAATTAAGTTATATGATGATATGATTGTTAAGAAAAAAGTGAATAAATAGCGTGACTGTGACATTTTGTCTAAATACATTCAACAAATAAAAACAAAAAACGTTGTTAATGCATCAAATTCCTCATCTATTGCGACTGATGAATCAGTAAGAAGAAATCAAAAAAGCTCCTTAAATAGATGGTCGATTTATTGCAACAGATGGTCGATTTATTACAATAGATGGTATATCTGTTGAAACAGATGGGTTATCTGATGCAACAAATATACAATCTGTTGCCATAACTCAATTTAAAAAATGGTTATTAAAAAAACGGTTTGAAAACCAGGTGTATTTGATTTTTAAATTGAGAAAAAGGTTATTTAAATTTAATAAGCAGAAAAGTCATGACTTGTCACAATAATAAAAAACTCACCAGCTTGATTTAATTAAGTCATTTCTTTTCACAGAAAAGAATAAGGAAATAAATAATAAACATAATTTAAATTGTAAAAAACTAACCAAAAATATGCTTGTTTTTAAATCTACTTTATTAATTTATATAATTAAAAAGTCAAAAAATGTGGATATCATGAAGATAATTTTTTTTTAAAAAAAGATATATAGATTATATGTTGCAACAGATATATTATCTGATGTAACAGGTTATCTATTTGTTGCAACGGATGATACATCTGTTGTAACAGATGATTTATCTAATGTAACAGATATATAATCTGTTGTCCAACTCAGTGTAAAAATGGTTCCTGGAAAGAACTAATTATTTTAATAATAATAAAGTTGAAAAGTCATGACTTATCACAATATTGCTTAATTTAATTAAGTCATAACTTTTTACAGTAATCAAGAATATCATTAATAAATAGAGGAGAATAGTTATGCCTTTAAATCTTCTTTATTAATTTATAAAATTAAAAATTCAGAAAATTTGGATGTCATGAAAATAATTTTTTTTTAAAAAAGATATATAGATCATATGTTGCAATAAATATATTATCTGATGGAACCGGTTATCTATTTGTTGCAACAATGATATATCTGTTGTTACAGATAAGTTATCTAATGCAACAT
This sequence comes from Capsicum annuum, assembly GCF_002878395.1. Taxonomy (NCBI): domain Eukaryota; kingdom Viridiplantae; phylum Streptophyta; class Magnoliopsida; order Solanales; family Solanaceae; genus Capsicum; species Capsicum annuum. The sequence continues at coordinate 1,289 of NW_025829226.1, read as the reverse complement.
ATGTATAATTTGTTGTCCAACTCAGTGTAAAAAAATAGTTCCTGGAAAGAACTAATTATTTAATAATAATAAAGCTGAAAAGTTATGACTTATCGCTATATTTCTTAATTTAATTAGGTCATAACTTTTTACAACAATCATGAATGTCATTAATAAATGGAGGTGAACAGTTGCGCCTTTAAATCTATTTTATTAATTTATATGATTAAAAAATCATGTCATGACTTATCATAATGTTGCTTAATTTAATTAAGTCATAACTTTTTACAGTAATCAAGAATGTCATTAATAAATTGAGGTGAACAATTGCGCCTTCAAATTTTCTTTATTAATTTATATAATTATAAAGTCAAAAATTTGGTTGTCATGAAGATAATTTTTTTAAAAAAGACATATATTGATTATATGTTGCAACAGATATATTATCTGATGCAACAGGTTATCTATTTGTTGCTACGAATTATATATTTGCTTTCACAGATGAGTTATTTGATGCAACAAATATATAACCTGTTGTCCAACTCAATGTAAAAACAGTTTCTGAAAAGAACTAATTATTAATAATAATAAAGCTGAAAAGTCATGACTTATCACAATATTGCTTAATTTAATTAAGTCATAACTTTTTACAGTAATCAAGAATGTCATTAATAAATAGAGGTGAATAGTTGTGCCTTTAAATCTTCTTTATTAATTTATATAATTAAAAATTCAGAAAATTTGGATGTCATGAAGATAATTTTTTTAAAAAAAAGATATATAGATTATATGTTGCAATAGATATATTATCTGATGGAATTGGTTATCTATTTGTTGCAATGGATGATATATCTATTGTTACAGAGGAGTTATCTGATGCAACAGATATATAATCTGTTGTCCAACTCAGTGTAAAAAAACGATTCCTGGAAAGAACTAATTATTTTAATAATAATAAAGCTGAAAAGTCATGACTTATCACAATATTGCTTAATTTAATTAGGTCATAACTTTTTACAGAAATCATGAATATCATTAATAAATGGAGGTGAATAGTTGCGCCTTTAAATCTATTTTATAATTAAAAAATTATGTCATGACTTATCACAATATTGCTCAATTTAATTAAGTCATAACTTTTTACAGTAATCAAGAATGTCATTAATAAATTGAGGTGAACAGTTGCGCCTTCAAATTTTATTTATTAATTTATATATTATTATAAAGTCAAAAAATTTAGATGTCATGAAGATAATTTTTTTTAAAAAAGAGATATATAGATTATATATTGCGATAGATATATTATCTGA
>NW_025829225.1:0-2359 GCF_002878395.1 Capsicum annuum | reverse complement strand
ATAAAGTAATATCCCATTTTTCAGGAGGGTCCTGAACAGAAAGTAAAATCCCATTTTTTAGGAGGGTCCTGAACATAAATTAAAATCCCATTTTCTAGGAGGGTCTTGAACAGAAAGTAAAATCCCATGGATGTGCATTTCTAATGGTAACTGAATCAAGTGAAATGAATTTGCCCCTGTTTCAGCAAAGAAAATTTTTCAGTTAAAAACTTAGTGGTGGCTTGCAGATCTTGGCTTCTCAAGTATCTGCCTAACACTCGTTCCTTTCATCTTTGTTCCAAATTGCTAACGTTTGCCCTGTCTTGCCCGGATCCAGATTGAGGGAAATGAGTTCTGACTCAAACAATGGATTTCCATTTTACCATGCCCCTGAGATGCACTCTTTTCCCAAATCTGAATGATTCCACGAATCCAATAGCTTATCGATTGATAGACTTCCTTTGCTTCGTGTTGAATTACGATCATATATCTTTCCTGTGCTGTTCCTTTGCTTTTTCTCATATAATTAGAAAGACTGGTAGTAAATTTTGAAATCCTTTCTCGTTTGTTTTGACACAGACTTGACTTAAAATGTAAAGAAATGATGGTGACTTTTATTTTTGATAAATGACATAAAAAGACAAAAAGCATGAATATGTAAATGAAAGAAAAGGGCAATGTCCCATATTCAAAAAGAACACTTATCTGGATACAACAACCAACTCCAATGAGTATGACATGCGTTTTGGATTGAGTTGCCTGATCCCCCTATCCAGACTCCCCATTTGTTGTTGAGTTCGTACCTTTTGCCGCTGAGCCACTTCTTCAAATCCATCGGACTCATACATCACATTCGATTGACAACGTCTTAAAAAAAACTTTCTCAAACAAATCTCTTTCTTCTCACTTTTCACTTTTCTCTTGAACTCTCCATCGCCTTACGGTGCCCATGAGGGTTTTCACCAATAAGACTCTCTCATTTTTATTTCTCTCCACTCACCATCGCTTTATGGTGCCTGCAAAGGTTTTCACTAATAAGACTCTCTCATTTTCATTTTCTCTCAACTCACCATCGCCTTATGATACCCACGGGGTTTTCACCAATTAGACTCTCTCATTTTTGTATTTCTTTCCTGATTTCTTATGCTGAGGGAGACAAGTGGTACTTCACAATGTATCATCATATCCATTGCATGTTTAGACTTAACATTATCAAAAATTAATCTGAAGGACTTTCTTTGGTTGTAACTTGGCTTTTGATTAGGGTTAGAAAAGATGGAAAGGGCTCAAACGATACTTGAAATGGGGGTGGGACTTACAACTTTTGGAATCGACTCAGACAACACATTAACTCCTGCCCCAGTTTTGTTGACTGGGTAAATCTTAAATCTTTATTTGGTTGGACCGAGCCCAAAATAGGGCAGCCTACGTATCTCACTCCCGAGAGAGGAGAATCAGGTCGGACGTAGTTCCATCAGCTTGTTCTTTGTTTTGATTTAATTTTGATTTTGATTTTTTTTATTTATTTTCGAACTCTTTCTTTTATTCTTATTTTCTTGACATTTATCTTTGACTCTATTTTGATTCCAAAAGAAGGATATGAAAGAAAAATAAAACGAAGCTCAAATGGGTAAACAAAGGATGACATCATGTCTGGGTAGAAGAATAAAATGTCTTCATCATCTCAATCTTTAAGAATGCAAGTACTAAACATGCAATAAACTCAACAAAGGATCAAATATCATACATAGTCTCATTGATAGCCATTTCTGCCATTTTGCCTTCAATATCTGTCAAATATAACGCTCCATTGGGCAACACTTTCTTCACAACAAGGAGACCTTGCCAGTTAGGAGAGAACTTGCCTTTCGCTTCAACCTGGTGAGGAAGGATACGTCTCAATACCAACTGACCAACTTCAAAATTCCTGGGATGGACCTTTTTGTTATAAGCTCGAGCCATCCTCCTCTGTTACAACTGGCCATGACACACAGACGTTAGCTTTTTTTCCTCAATCAAACTCAAATGTTCCAGTCGGGTTTTTCCCCATTTGTCATCATCAATCTCTGCTTCTACAATGACTCGAAGAGAGGGAATTTCAAATTCTGTAGGGATGACCGCTTCTGTCCCATACACCAATAAATATGGAGTTGCCCCTATTGAAGTACGAATAGTGGTGCGATAACCTAGCAATGCAAATGGCAACTTTTTATGCCACTGTCTAGATCCTTGTACCATCTTTCGCAGTATCTTTTTTATATTATTATTGGCGGCTTCTACAGCACCATTGACCTTTGGGCGATATGGAGTAGAATTTCGATGCGCGATCTTACACTGTTAACGTACTTCTTGCATCAAATGACTATTGAGATTGGCAGCA
>NW_025829224.1:0-1581 GCF_002878395.1 Capsicum annuum | reverse complement strand
AACCCTTACCTCTAACAGATGAAATAGGAGTAGCTGTAAACACATGGCTAGAATAGTCCTTGGCCACATGGCTAATCTCATCACAAATATAGTAACCTCGACGACCAATCTAAATAGGAGAATGTACAACTAGACTCAAACGGCCACCTTGAATTGCTAAACTAGCAGATCCACCACCTGAACTCTATAAAGTCACTTGTACTATCCTACCATGGAATCCACGAGAACCTCTAAAATCTCTGCCTCAAGTGGTTTGACTCCTAAACTCACCAAAATATAGCACCTTCTTGGTGCCTCCTTGAGATGCACTAATAATACCCTCTATCATCTTAGAATAATCTACAATACTCTAAAGAGGAACCCCAAGCAAAACCGTCTGAGACGTAGCCAATTGAAGTGAGACGTCCAGACCCTTTACAAGCTTCTGAATCTTCTCAAACTTAGTGGAAATACTATTATGGAAATATCTGGATAGGGTATAGAAACATGCCTCATACTCAGCAACTTTTATGGAGCCCTTCTCCAAATGATCAAACTTGTCCCACATAAGATCTCTCAATTGAATGGCATAAATTTCTCCAGAAATGCATCAACAAACTGATCCCATGACAACTTAGGAGCATTACCAGGACTAAAACCAACAAATGATATCCACTAATCTCTCACAACATCTCTCAATTGATATGTAGTATAAGCCACACCATCCGTATAGAAAGAGTGAAACACAACTCAGAACACAAGGTATGAAAGAATTAGCATGATAAGGAATAAAATAAGTGAGGTTTACTAAAGACATCCTATAGCCTCTCGAAGATTGATACGAACGTCTATGTATTGATCTGCAAGACTCTATTAGACATTTCATTCTTACACTATTGAGACCAATGAAACTTGGCTGCTCTGATACCAATTTTTCATGACCCAAAAACGAAGGTCATGATGACACTTTTTGCAACGTACCTTGACGAGTAAGCCTATTATCTAAATCGATACAAAAGGAGAAAGTACAAAAATATTCCAAGTTAAGGCTCCTAGAATGAAGCCGAACCTTATAAGTAATCATAACAATGCGGAAAGAACTTGTCTAAAATACTAATCATGCCCAAAACTAGTTGTCAATAGTGTATGAACTACTAATACAATCCAGAAGTCAAATAGATTAGAAAAATAACCACAAAGGAATAATATTTGTCTCCGAATACCAATAAATACATAACTACTATAGAAAGATAGAGGTGAACTTGCATAAATGTCGAACCGCTACCTTGGAAGTTCCAGCAATCGCCCGAGTCAAGCAAGCTGAGGCGCATTAGAGCTAGGACCTGCACCGAAATGGTGCAGTAGGCATGAGTACAATCCACTTGTACTCAGTAGGTATCATAGACCGACCAAGAAAAGTAGTAAATAAAGCATACAAAATATAGACTAAGGGAACATCACCTACAGTCAGAAAATGTCCCACAACGGTAACCCATACCACTTGCACTAGCAGTTCTAATATATCACATACACACCAAGATAGAACACGAGTATACATTATATCATAATTAAGTAGAACAGGGGGAAACATGCATATACAAG
>NW_025829223.1:0-1030 GCF_002878395.1 Capsicum annuum | reverse complement strand
ATCCATTATATGAATATAACTTTAAAAATTTATGAGTTATGTATAAAATAACTTTTTCCACCGGCATTCAGATTTCTCCTATTTAAACATGTATACATTCAAGACTCTTCATTCTTTGTTCACTCAACTCCTCTTTGAAACTGAATTTTTCTTGTTTAAATTCAATTCTTCTTTTTCAAAGTTGTTCAAATTTGACTCTTCTTTTCAAAACATAATCAAAGCTTAAAGAATGAATGCTGAACGTGTTAAAGTTGCACTTTTTTGGGATGGCGAAATTATCCATGAGGGAAATACAATATATTATACTATCTCCCCCAAGTTCAACATCAAGTATCCAATTTCAATTGGTTACAGAGAATTTGTAGAATCTATTTTTAGAAGAATGAAAATAAAAAATGATGATTTTGATTTATTTTTAGTTGGACAGTATCCAAATTCGTTCTCATCACAAGGATTGGTAAATTATGGAGAATGGATTATCAGTGACGATGAGTTGTTGACTGAATTTCTGAGGGCTCCTCATGACTATGCTAGTCAAATAAAGCTGAACATTCTTCAAATTTATGTTAAGGAGTGTAAAAATCGTCGTGCGCACACTCCGACACAGACGAATTTGCATACGCAATTTAATGATCCAACTAACATTGTTGATACTCGTTTAACTCAGTATAATATTTTTTTTTTTGGAGTAAAAAGGTAAAGTGAAGATGAATGTTAAAGTGAGAAAAGGAAAAGTAATATATTTATTATATAACTCACTTAAAAAATTAGTTATGTAGAAAAAAATGCATAACTCTCTTTTTAAGTGAGTTATGTAACTTAAAAAGTGAGTTATGTAGAGAAAAATGTATAACTCTCTTTTTAAGTGAGTTATGTACTTTCCAGAAATTTTCCATTTGGCAACTTCCGTTAAAAATAATATATATAACTCTCTTAAAAAGAGAGTTAAGCATATTATGGTAACATTTTAAATACATGGCATGTTTTGGTACTTTTTTTAGTTTCATGACATATTTTGGTTCCGGACTCC
>NW_025829222.1:0-1604 GCF_002878395.1 Capsicum annuum | reverse complement strand
ACACCTATTTATGTTCTTTAATAACCCACATCTAAACCCACGAAATCGAGAACAAACTGTACCAAATTTCACACACTAACAAATATGTTTCGTTCGTTTTCCGATGGATTTCGACAAAACTGGTGGATTTATAGCGAAATGGGTTTCTTTCATGCATTTTCGTCCCTAATTTGGTGTTTTCGATTTTTTCTGATGAGATTTGATAGAAAAAAATGAGAAAAATAAGTTGGTAATTTGGATTCAAAAGGTGATTTCGCCAACGAAAGTTAACAGGTCAAGGAGGAGTCAACTAAAAGTACTTTGACAACACGTAACTACAAGTTGGCCTATAAATTTTTTGATCCCCTTACGTTATATTGGTCTTATTTGCTTTGACAATTCAGCATCAGCTGTTTGTCTTCTTCTAGATAAATCTTCAAAAGTGACTCAATTTGGCACAGCTAACAATGACTTTTGATTTTTTTATTTGGAGCTCAATATTCACATTGAAATTTAATTGATTAAATTTGGTTTTAAGCATTATAAACAACCTCACTTTTGAAAAAAAGAAGCTGTTTTTTCCCCCCGATGGACCTCCCCTCTGTGTTTTTCCCTCTTTCTCCCTCTTTTCTTTCACTGTTTCTCCCATCTTTCGCGTCTGGCTGTGTAGTAGTCTGTGTATTGTGTGTGTTTTTCTGTGTGTTGTGTTGTAGATGTGTTGTGTTGTAGATGGTGAGTGGGTGTATAGAGAGCTGAGAGATGTGTCATTTGTGTGTTATCCATGGAAATGGCCTATTTCGTTGTGTAGCAGGAAGTGAAAGAGTAGGAGTGGGCCCAGGCGCGTGTATACACGCATGTGTTTGGTTTATATTGACAGCTTAGCAATGGGAGGGGTATAAAATACAGTAAAAAATGTTTAGGGGGGTAATAAGACTTTAGTAAAAGTTAAGTTTGTAGTTGGGATTTTGACTAAAGGTTGGAGAGGTAATTGACCATTTTCTCGTGAGTTATATGATAAAAGTTACATAACTCACTTAAAAAGAGAGTTATGCATTTTTTTTTACATAACTCACTTAAAAGTGAGATATATAATAAAAGTTAAATGACTCACTTTTTTTCTACATAAATATAATAAAAATTATATAACCCATTTATAAAACTTACATATTATGTGAACAATCAATTTTTTTAAGGTTTTATTTTTCTAGAAGGAAGGCCAACTAATTCGAAACGGAGAGAGTAAAACTCACTGATTATGTGAGTTATTCAAATATAAAATAAGTAAAAAAATTGAGTTATTCATTGAATATAGCTTTTCTATGTGTGAAAGTGCATAACTTTATTAGTGATATGAAATATGAATATGGTGCTAAAAATAATTGAGTTATGCAAAAAATTGACATTTTCATAAAAAAACGTTTGTCATTCACAAAAAGTATCATTAGAAAAGTGTAAAATTCACAAAAAAATAAGTTATCCTTCTTATTTCTATAAAACTCACATTATATATATATATATATATATATATATATATATATATATATATATATATATATTCGAACAGAAGATAGTATATTTAATAGATTACAAAGAACCTTTTCAAGAAATAAAATCTCTTATCATGA
>NW_025829221.1:0-1796 GCF_002878395.1 Capsicum annuum | reverse complement strand
GTATTTTCTATATATATATATATATATAAATAAATAAAGGAGGAACAAATAAAAGTGATGTGATCTCAGTATGATCTTCATTTTTATTTATCTTTTTTTAATCATTTTTTTGAATTTTTTTCTTAACCCATCCAATTAATTTAGCTTATAGTACTAAATATTAAAAGTCTGAAAATCGTTCTTCCATAACTATTTTCATTAAATTGGACAATTAGTATGTATTAAGGATCATGCTTTTCATCTTCTCCTTATTTGCTATGAATTCCGTCCAATTTTACTAGTCATGGGTCAACAACCATCAATATATATATATATATATAGGAGAACTTTAGGCAATTCCATGTGGCATATCTTAGAAACCTTCAATGCTATTTATTTTTTTTGTAATTTTTTTTAATTTTTTTTTTTTTCTTTTTAATCAATCAATCAATTTTCTTAATAATCAAAATGAATGAATCAATTACTACTCCTTCATTTATTTTTATTCTTTAATATAGAAATTTAATATTTCTTTATCATTACTTTCATGACCTTTGATGATCATAACTCCTAAATTATATTAATAGTCATGTTCATGATATCTTTGATATTCCATATTGTTGTCTTATAAATAGAAGTATTATAAGTCTTCTTTCCCCATCATCAAAATTAAGGATATTTCATTCACTATATAACTTTTTGAACTTTCATATATTCTTTAAAAAAAAAATCATTTGTATCTCTTCTAAAATGTCCTCCTTATTGTTTTCTTTTGGGTATGCTATTGCTTCTTCTTCTTTTACATGCATTGTTCCTTTGACATTTAAATTGATTTGCTAAACTCATACATGAGATTACATTAAATTTGTTGTTATTGTTATCTTATATTGTTTGTAAGTTTTAAGCAAGAACATGTATAATTTAAATCTATTTTCTTATAATTTTTTTATAGTATAATAATTTTTATGATGTATTTTTTTTTATAGGGATAAGAAGAAGATCAAATAGTGAACAAATGAAGTAAAGATGAAATGATGACTATGTAAAGATTTGAGAAGAAGAACACAAGAACCACTTGAGATAAATGTCTTTTTAAAAATATTATACATACTCTTTTTGCTTTCTTTATATAGTTTAAATTACTACATAATTTGTTCACTTTTATTTGTCGTTATACTAAAAAGAGATAAAAAGAAGAAATGCAAATAAGATGATGTGACACCTTAATTTTTTTATTTTTTTTACATAATCTACTAAATAAATAGATTATTAAAAATTTCATAAAATAAATCAAAGTTATCCTAAAAATAGATCTTTTACAATAGAATCCAATTCACCATTTGTTTGAGACAATCCACATAAGAGAAATTAATATAATATAATCTTAATGATAATTAATTTCTTTTTATGTATTATGTAGTTGTAGCTATAAAATTAATGTCAATGAGAAAAATGAAAAAAAAAAAATGAAGGCAATAAAGAATAAATAATTGTAATGACTAGAGTAGTAACGAAAAAGAGAAATGACCTCCTTTAATTTTTTCTCTTTCATATGACTATAGTTGTACATACACATTTCATTATGTTAAGTTATAATTAGATTTTGTCAATTTTTATTGTGATACTTTTTTCTCTTACTTCTTAAAATTGTATTTTAGAAACGTAATGACGACAAGAATAGGATAATAGATAAGATAAAATAGAACGTTGAAAAGAGAAATGGCCTCCTTTTATTTTTTCCTTTCTTTCATATGACAATATTGTACATATATATTTTATTATGTTAAGTTGTGATTAGATTTTGTAAATTTTTATTG
>NW_025829220.1:0-1603 GCF_002878395.1 Capsicum annuum | reverse complement strand
TACCATTTGAACCAGGGATCATGGTAACTCGTATTGTGAAAGCTGAAATAGAAAAAATGAGGTAGGAACCTTAGGGTTACCTTATTAGTAATAGTAGGTAGAGTTGGGCTTGGATTTGGGGCTTTGGGCAATTGGGTTAAAGTATTGGTTGGGTTAGACATAAATTAAAATTTAGTTTTAGATTAAATTTAATAAAATATTTATATTTTATTTATAAATTATATATAAATAATTATAATATATATATATATATATATATATATATATAATGGGTTTGGTTTGGTTATTTTCACGATTTTTTTTAAATAAAATCATAATCAAGCCAAATAGCATGATTTTTTAAAATTTAAAATCAAACCTAATTAAAGTCAAACATTGATTTTTTTAATCAATTTAATTCGATTGACACTTCAATTTAGTTTTTAACCAAATCCATGAACATCCCTACCCATACCTGCTCTGTCCGAAGCAGTGTTTGTGTTGCATTGACCCTACATAAATTTTTTAATATCATGATTAGATCGATCGAATCATATCACGAGTGAATAAGAAATTAAGAAAAAAAAAAAGTATAATATAGAGATTTCAGTTGAGTACTTGAAAAGTCTTTTCATTAGCAATGACGTGTTATAATGTTGATTGAACGTGAAGTAATGACTTTTAGGTTAATAATTTTGATACATGGAAAAAAAATTACATAAAAACATAAATTTAAGAAGTATAAATACATTTAAAAAATTCTTTTAAAATTTATATGTATAATGTATATCTATATCTATAATTTATAATCTATATCTATATCTATATTTATAGAGCAGGCAACCAAAATATGCCACAAAATTTAAAAAGCGACGAAAATATGCCATCAAAGTAGAAAATAACCAAAATAGGTTTGATGCATTTTTTTTGTGCACCATATCATATTTTCTCGAACGTCTACAACTAACAAAGTTAAAAGTGAATGGTGCACTTTTTTGTACACCATATGAAAAAAATATATATGGTACACTTTTTTGTGCACCATATGAAAAAAAATATATGGTGCACATTTTTTGTGTACCATTCATTGTTTTTTATATGGTGCATTTTTTTGTGCACTATATGAAAAAAAATATATGGTGCACAAAAAAAGTGTACCATCCATTCTGATAAAAATATATGGTGTACTACTTTTGTGCACCATTCATTTATTTCTACATGACATTTTTTGTGCACCATCTATTTTTTTCAATTATGTGCATTATATGAAAAAAAAAATACAGTGCAGTATTTTTGTGCACCATTCATTTATTTTTCACATTATGCATAAAATTATTGCACCATATATCTATGTTTCATATATGAACATAATAAGTGTACTATCTATTTTTATATATATATATATTGCAAAAATAATAGTGCACTATTAATTATTTTTGACATAGTGCACTTATTTTGTGCATTATTCATTCTATTTTATTTATTTATTTCATATATTGCATTATTTAAATGGACTTTTTTTTTTAATATATAGAGATTTGAGTGTACTTTTTCTATTTTCTTTATTTATTTTATCTAACACTATTTATTGCACTTTATTTTATTTAGTACTTATTTAATTTAT
>NW_025829219.1:0-1349 GCF_002878395.1 Capsicum annuum | reverse complement strand
TATATGTGTGTGGTGATGGTGTATGTTGGTTGATATATATATATGTGTGTGGTGATGGTGTATGTTGGTTGATACATGCATGAGATGATTATGTGTGTTAGATGAGATATATGGGGTGGCGGAAAACATGAGAATTTGACGAATTCACCAATGCCTAAAAGTGCATGTAAGGTGTTTGTGGAATTGTCTAAAAGGCTATAAATTTACTTTCTTAGGATATAATAAGTTCCAAATGACTAGACTACTTTCTATGTATACGTTCAGCATGAACTCCATGTTATTGTCTAAAATTGGAGATGTTGTATAGAAGGCTTATGATATGATTGTAAGTGCGGATGAGGGATTTAGTTGGTTGAATTAAGATAAATGATGGTGTTGTAGCACATGTAATTGTTCATACTGACCTATGCCCTAAATGGTGCATGCTAGGTAATTATAGAAATGCCTAGTTGAAGAAGAATGAATCATATGACCCTTTGTGATCGAAGTGATGAGTTCATACCATACTTGCCTGCTACGTGTTCACTATGGTGGTTAAGGAAAATAATAAGGCCATTAGGCCACGCTAAGTGTGAAATGTCTAATTATGGGTCGAATTGCATATATCAAGATCTTAAAGGAAAGAACCTTAAGAAGTAAATCATGATGTGTTGAATGTATGTTATTTGTGTGTATCCCGATTGGATGAACTATGTTATGTTGTATTCTTCCTTAACCATATGCATCCTTGTGGAATGATCTTTGACGTAATGGCATGAGATTCCAATACTTGTATATGAATATGATCTTCAAATGATTGGTTGAGGTGTTAATGAATGTATGGTGCATGATGGCCTGTGGGCAAGTGAGTATGCGTTGTTGTATACTACGTATTACTTATGTTATGTTGGGGGTACGTAGTCCCGAAATAGTCTGCTGTCTAGAACTGAGTCAGTTCTGCGATAATCTTAATCGAGCTATGATCGATGAATTTTTGATGATATGAGAACTTAAAATGAATTCCGTGAGAAATTAGTATGTGGGGTTTTGAACAAGAATATCTTTCATTCTTGTGCCCAAAGAATTGATTTTATCATTGGAATTTCATGATTTTGTAAAGTAGGTAAATACCCAAGATGTTTTAATGACGAATTATAAGGTTATGAAAAATATAAATTGTTTAAGCTTTGATGTACATGATTACTTTATTATTCCCAAGTTATGATTTGATATGGTTAATTTCATATTTCTACCATGAGTTGATATTTCAAGTGTTTTCAAGATATGATTTATGGAACTTTGAATCGTCCAATATTGGTATACATAATAACCTTATTATCTTGTTTTCTTGAATTGAGATTTTATGCAAT
>NW_025829218.1:0-1684 GCF_002878395.1 Capsicum annuum | reverse complement strand
AAATTACAATGTAAGGACTAAGAAGTGAATGAATCTTGAATTTTATTGATTGCAAAATGATCCAAAATTTATAATTTACATGAATGAAAAATCTATAAATTATGCATCATTTTTTCTAACTCATTCATGTTAATATTACCGGGAACTTGCGTAGGATTGTCAAAGTCAACGGGGGCAAGACCATGCATTGGACTTGATTCTGCTGAGTTCTCACGTGAAGACATAATTTCTTCAAGTTTCTGCTCGTCGTTCGGCTCCGATTTTATTCCTTGGTTTCTTCTTTTTGCTCTAATCCAATCTCTGAGGCAAACTAGAACATTCATTGCATTGCTTCCCAATGAGTGTCGGTTATTTCCAAGCTGTTGTCGTCCCTGACTAAAGGCGCTCTCTGATGCAACGGTTGACTTTGGAGCATTCAAGATATCTCTAGCTAATCTTGAAAGCACAGGATATTGTGTTTCGTTACTCCTCCACCAATCCAACCTGTTGATCCGTCGTTTGCGATCCTCTGGCGACGACCGAAGATAATATTTAAGCTCTTCCAAATAAGTTGATGTGTAAGATCTCTCATCAACACTGTTCCAACAAGATAAATCATAAAAGGAATCAGGAAAATCACTATGTGCTGGTCTTTTAGAAGATGATGGCTCCTCGAGAGGATGAGGAGCGACAGTTGAAGTGATATTTGTAGGTACGGTTAAATTAACTAAATCAGCATAGTGATTATATAATTTTTCTATGTATTCATTCGCATCACTCATAGCCGTCCACAAATCAGGTTTTACTTGTTCAGAATCATTGTTAGTATTTATTTCTAAGTTGGTATAAATAATAGCACTAAAGTGACACATAGTATTATACTTCATGCACGGATTTAGCATAGCACCAACCAAGTAAATAGAGGGAATCCGGACAAAATATTTTTTAAATTTAGTAAACATGGCACCAACAACTTCTTTATTTTTATATTCTTTGAGCAAACCAAAAATATCGGCTATATATGCCAAAATATTACAAACAGTAGGATAATAAGCACCGAAAAATTCAACCGTAGCTACACAAATTTTTTTAAAAAACTTAACAAGATCATTAATTACAACACAATTAGAATCATGTAGCATGCAATCAGCAAATGAACCACAATATTGGTTAAAAGCTAATGTAATAGGAACTCTATATTTATAACAAGTTTTTAAAAAAATCATACGTAGAATTCCATCTAATATCAATTTCTTCAAGCATCAATATCGGTGCAAGTCTATTTTCTTGACATTTAACTTTAAATTCTCTAATTCTTTTTCTTCGATTATTTCCTTGAATAAAACCAACGCCAAGATGGATTTTTTCAATATAAAGCTCAAAAAACTCAAGACCATCTCTTACAATTAAATTATATATATGACATGCACACTTAATATGAAAAATTTCGGGTAACGGCGGAGATACCTTAGATTTAAATTTTGTTATAAAAGTTTTGTTGTTAGAAGCATTATTTATTTTCGATACCATAAAATTCGACAACTTTAACAATAGAATTAGCAATAAAATCTCTAGTATGTTTACGATCTTCATCATATAAAAAAGCAAGAATACATTTTTGCATCACAAAATTACTATCCATCCAGTAACAAGTAACTGTTAAATAATTATTTTTATTTACAGCACGACCAAGATCAGAAGTTAG
>NW_025829217.1:0-1225 GCF_002878395.1 Capsicum annuum | reverse complement strand
TATGTGCCTTTTTTTACTTTATTCTTTGATTGTTTTGGATAAAGTTTCAATCTTTGCTTAAAAGATGTATTTATGCTTTGTTTAAACTCATTGTTGTTGGATATATTTGTTTTTAGTATGTAAAATTATTTTCTTTATGTTTGAAAGAATAGTTAATGTTGAATGTTTTGTCTTTTCGCCTTATTCTTTGATTATTTTAGATAAAGTTTAGATCTTTGCTTGAAAAACATTATCATGTCTTGTTCAAACTCATTGTTGTTGAATATGTTTATTTTTAGCATGTAAAGTTATTTTCTTTTTGTTGAAAAGAATAGTTAATATTGATTGTTTTGCATTTTGACCTTATTCTTTGATTATTTTTGATAAAGTTTAGATCTTTACTCGAAAAGACATGCCCATGTCTTGTTTAAACTCATTGTTGGAAGATATATTTGTTTTTAGCATGTAAAGTTGTTTCCTTTATGTTGAAAAGAATAGATAATATTGATTGTTTCTCTTTTTTTTACTTTATTCTTTGATTATTTTGGATAAAGTTTAGATCTTTATTTGAAAAACAATACTCATGTCTTGTTTAAACTTATTGTTGGTAGATATTTTTTTTTAGCATGTAAAGTTGTTTATTTTATGTTGGAAAAATAGTTATTATTATTTGTTGCACCTTAATAAAAATAGTAAATAGTTAAGTCAAGAATTTGTCATTTGCTTGCTAATTATTTTAATGAATTTCAAAACCCTCATATAAGATATGAAGTGCTAGCTTTATTTTTCATCCAAGATATTTATTCCTTTTTGTTCGCATGTTGACTTTTCAAAATGATAAGAAAGTTTGAACTTTCACGGCTAAATAAAATTATTTGGATATTTTTGACTCATGCATAGTATGATTGGGAAACGATACTTCACTTTTAGAAATGCTAAACTTTTAATCTTATTTTCTTACTCTGGATTGTTATATGTGCTCCTTGTGTGTAAAGACTTGATTCATGTCTCTCTTTTATTTATAGTGTCAAAAGAGAATCAACAATGTCTTAGAAATATAAACCATAGGTCGTTACGCGTTTTTCCATAAAATATTGATTGTGATTTAGATGTATGAATTTTCGTTAATGTCGCCTTAATTGAGATTTAGGATGCTCTTGCTTGAAAAGTTAAGTTTTATTTTCTTTTGTTTTATGGATTAGTATCTATGTTTGTTCAATTTTAGAAGTCATGAGTATTTTCCTTG
>NW_025829216.1:0-1140 GCF_002878395.1 Capsicum annuum | reverse complement strand
CCTTATTTGTCAAACCTTACCAAACACATGTTTATGCAAATGGAACGAAGACAAAATCCTTGTGTCTTTTGTTTAACTTGATTTTTTGTGAAAATAATGCAAAAAGTGGAAAATAGTTCGTACGCACACAAATTCAAGAACCATAATATCAAAATAGTATCAGAGTAAGGAAATGATTTTTGAGTTTAATATGACTTAAACCTAAAAAACTATACCGTGAAATGAATTAATATTTAGTCATATTTTGAACTTGATTTCATGGAAAGCAAACAACTATACCACCAACAAACTCGAAACCAAGAGAAACCATATATTACATTGTTACAGACTTGTACATTCACTCATGAAATAACATCACAATCAGAAATATATTTCTTATCATCAGAGGCAAGATAAAGCAACAATAGAAAAATTTAAGACTTATAACAACATCAATATTCACAGAACCAAAATAATATCAAAAAAAGGAATATGAAAGATGAAAGTGAATGATAATAGGGTGGATTCACACATTGTTTGGGGTAGCAAGTTGTGGCCTTCCATTGAGATTCTAGTGAAAAACTCAAACTTGTTGGATTAAAACTTCAAATGTACAAGAACCCTACAAACCAAAAAAGATATAAAGTGAATTCAATATTTATGAGAAGAAAGCAATTGTTTTTTGTGTAACCCAGTTTCATCAATCTTTGACCTTGACATGATTCGATTTGTGAGTCATGATGTCACTTACTCTATCCTATTAGTAAGTAAGACAAGCCATAACCCAAAGTTAAACACAATGGGTTAACTTGGTTGAAAATGTCCAACACAACTTATAAATATTTATAATATTTTTAATAGGTAAAGATAGTCAACATAGATGCCATCCGATGACCTGATAAAGCTTGTACAAAACCATCTAGTAATAATAATACAAATCAAGTATCAAGACGAGTCAATAACATCTTTTTCAAAACAAAATACTAAATACAAAAATATTGAAGTAATAATGTCACTCCAACTCCAAGAGCTTACCCTATCTTCACGTATCAACATAGCACGATGTCGATCAACGGTGGTAACTAGTGCCTACATTTGTACTAAAAAGATACAAAAGTGTAGTATGAGGACCAAAATCACAGGTACTCAGTAGCCATCATC
>NW_025829215.1:0-1865 GCF_002878395.1 Capsicum annuum | reverse complement strand
GTTTCAAGGCATTTTTAAAGTTCTGGAAGGAAACAGAACCATAAGGTGTCGTTTGGTGTGAGGTATAAGTTAGAATAGTCCTTGGATAAAATACAGGATTATTTTATCCTGTATTTGGTTTGAGGATTAGTTAGTACCGAAATTATTTATCCCACCATTTATACCATAGTGATGAAATGAAATTACTAATTCTGCTTGGAATATCTTGTTCCCAACCAAATAAAAGAGTTTATCTCCTCTTAATAATATTTTAATAAAGACACCTAACTTTGGGTCTACAATACAAAAAAAAAAAGCATTGGGAGTCTGTGTGAACTCTCTAGTATGAACTTCTACATGATATGAGGTTTAAAAAAAAATCAAAATCATGCTAGTTAATTCTACAAAATTGTATAATTATCACAATAAAATAATGATATCAACACATCATCCATAACTCTACTATTTTAGTACCCAAAAATATTAAGATTCCAAAAATAGCATATTGGCGTAGAAATAATGATGATTCTTGAGATGAAACACATACCATCTTCTGCTGATAATGATCTTTTGTCGGCTAGGGAACTGAAACTTAGGACGGCGAGGATCCTCTTATGCTAGTTAGCATTGCCATCTTTGCAACAAAGAGGGAGAAGAACCTTACCAATGACAGCACAGGCACAAACACCCTGTGACTTAAAAATTTACCAACTACGAGCCCATATGAAAAGATATAATTTACCAGAGTGGTGTGACATTCTTTAAGGCCGAGCCCTAGAATTCAAGTCCTAATATTCCACTAAATCGTGCACGCAAGAATGTGAGGTATCCCTCTCGAGTTACCTCAGTGAAAACCTATTCTAATAGATTCATTCAACATGTAATTGAAAATATATCTAGAACTTTGGCTGCAAAGTAACAAGATGGTGCTCACCTGCTGCTTTATAACAACACCTTCAACTTTTATATCGCTGAAGAATCCATGCGCTGATTCAGCGTCAAAAGGGATTTTGTAAGACTTCCCTGTCATAAAAGCATATGTAATTAAACTCGATTAGGGTTTTCCTTGAACTATTAAATCAATGAGGTATTTAACCAATATAAAATTCAGATAAATATAATAATAGTACATAATAAGACCGTTGGAAAGTATACTTACAGTAACACTCTAGAGTTATGATCGCATGAAGTAAGATGCTTCCATCATTCCTCGTCATAGTAAATTCGGCACCAAAATTATTATCCGCCTTCAAATTGAATATTTATTTCTTTTCATTCGAGCAATAATATAAATTGGTATCTCAAACAATCCACCGAACGAATACATGTGACCACATCATGTATGGTGCTTACATGGTTCCTCGTCATAGTAAATTCATCATTCATATTGAAATAATATCGACTATGATATAGAGTAAATATCCCTAACCCGACTTTTGTTTCATCTATCAACAATGTTCTTATAAAATACTAAGCAAAACATAACCTAATTTTCAAAAAAACTATTGAAAATATTGAAGTGGACATTTATAAATAGAAACACAAGAAAATAAAATATGATTCAATAATCAAATCATAGCATAAAAAAATTATAACAATTGAAAATAAGCAAATAAAAGTAGGAAGAAGAATTAATAACTGGGGAAAAATGAGCATAGGGAACCGTGTTTCGCTACTGTCAATATATTGACCATCTAATATCATATTGAAAGAAAAAACTTTTGTACAAAAAAGTTTTTTCTTGGTGAATGACAAAAAGATTTTATAGGGAGATGAGGTTTTTGAGTTTTTAATTTATAAAAGGAAAACTTAAATAAGTAACATTCTAGTTGATTTTACTGTGTTATAAGAGTTCTTAATTACCTATTACAAATAGGTTAAGATTT
>NW_025829214.1:0-1218 GCF_002878395.1 Capsicum annuum | reverse complement strand
TTCCCTTAGGATTACATTGCATCAGTTAGGGCATTCATTGGCTTTATTCCCCCAACCTTGGCACTTGAAGCATTGGAACCCTTGAGGATTAGGATACTTCTGAATTTCTTGCCTCGGGGGGATTTTGTGGGCTATTTTGGGCTCGGGCAGCCTAGTAGTGGCGGGTTGGTCCTTGTTTTTGGGCCAACCCAAAGAGGATTGAACCATATCCTTTCCCCTCGGCCAACCCGAGGTTGATTGTCTCTTTGCTTTGAATGATGACCTCTCTTTATGTTCCTTTTCAATCTCAAGAGCCGCTTGGAAAATACCTTCGACAGTATCAAATTTGTGAAGTGTCAAATGAGTGGAGATATCTTTGTTCAACCCACACTTGAACCGAATGATGTCATGACTAATGTATTCTCCACGATGATCAAGCTTCAACATAAGTTGTTGAAACTCATCATAATATGCCATCACACTTCGATTCCCTTGCCGCAATTTGTACAATCTAGGAAGCAACTCATTTTGATAACTCTCGGGAGGGTACCATTGTCTTATTAGGTACCTCAACCGAAACCAAGGTGGTGGTTGTCCATCAATCAACTCATTGCAAACCGTTTGACGTATTCCCACCATGTGTTAGCATAGCCTTCAAAGTGAGCTATGGCATAACAACTCTTCTACTTCTCCGAGATATCATTTACTTGGAACACTTTATCGCACGCCGACTCCCAAGCAAGATACATCTCAAGGTCACTTTCACCCTTAAAAATAGGTAGGCTCACTTTGATGGTATTGATGCCTACGTCTCTCTCTTGGTGTCGGTTTCCCCTTTCTCCATACTCTCGGTATCTCCCTGGATCCACACATCCTCCTCTCATCTCCTCCTCCCTCATATAAGCATCATCAAAGGTTCCATACCCTTCAAATCCTCTCTACCATATTTCTCAAAGTGGATAGGATGGTTTTGGACATTTGGAACTTGATTTGGGGGAATTGGATTTTGTGGAGGTGATGGTCTTTAGTTTAGTGGAGCTTGGAGGGGAGGGTTTGGATTTAGTGGAGGTATTGGGCGTCCAATTCCCTCTTGTAGAACTTGAGGATTTTGGGAATGGGTTGGTCTATTAGAGTCTCAGGTTAGGGGGTTATGGGCGGTTTGGCTGGCGGCATTTAGTGGAGCTAGGGAAGCATTTGGTAATTGAGGCCATGTTTCGGGAGTAACGGTAGCGGAGGAAT
>NW_025829213.1:0-1113 GCF_002878395.1 Capsicum annuum | reverse complement strand
TTATTTGTTCTTCCCTTATCTTCCTTAATATTGCTTCTTAAAGACTTAAAATAAATGTTTGTGAAATGTCAACTTACTAAAGGACCTTTTACAATAATCTAGATCGATAGTTTGATAAAGAAGTATTTTTACACTCACACAAGAACCCTCAATCAACAAGTCAATCACTTGAAGAAAGTTGAATCAACAAGTTAATTATTGTCAAATTTAATAAATTGACTAAATTTAAACTAGATTCGATACGAATTAATACCTTGTTTAATCTTGAGCTTCTTGATTTGATAAAACTAAACAAATATTTATCCAAATAAATTATTTTTTGACAGTAAAATTATATTCAAATTGAAATTTTAATCATTTGAATTTATTTTCAAAATGATCCTCGATCAAAAATTCAATACTCCGTAAAATAAATATTTAAGTAACAAAATTATATAATCTCGTATAACTGAATACGATAATATATAATCGCTACTTAAAATGATAAGTTTACCCAAATAAATACTTTGAAAAGATTCTTCTTCAGATAAAATATATATTGTGATTTAATTTAAAACTCAAGAAGATCGAAATTAAACTTAGTCGTGGAGGGCAAAAATTAGGTGTCAACATATATATAGCCGAGAATGTTAGAAACAGTGTACTCCAAGATAAGCATAACCAAACAAATACTGGAAAGTCATCGTCACTGTGACAGGGACGAAACTGCTTGGTGACTTCCTCATCGTCACATAGCTTAATAACGGTATAAACCTCATTATGTTGCTCTACATTATTGGTCTTAACAGCTACCTTAAACATTGTTTTTTTTTTCAAGAATAGTATCGAGCTCATATGGATACGCACCTTCATCATCAACATCAGTAGTCTATATGCCAAAGTAACTAGGACATAGAATCTATATATATATTTAAAAAGTACACCTTTAGAAAATACCAAAACAAAATCTTGTGAAAGACGTCAATAACATACCTCGTCTACGTGTTCTTTCAATTGAGTAGCGGTCTTCCCTATCAGCTTTGTTGCTTCGCGATCCCAAAGCAACAAATAAATAAAATCGGTACCGTTCATTACTCTCACTTGAAGTTTATATCTGAAACAAATGTTGTCTAC
>NW_025829212.1:0-1057 GCF_002878395.1 Capsicum annuum | reverse complement strand
ATCCGGTGTGCCAAGTCACCTTTGAAAAATTCTTTTTGAAACGGTTTACTCTAAAAACTGATCCGCGAACAGAGATTCTGGCTAAGAAATTTTGTTGACCGAGGGTAAGGTGCTAGGCACCCCTCGATCCCGTGGTTCAACCACGGTCGCTTGGTGGGCGTATCAGCTAATTTGACATTGCAAATGTATAAACCGCATAAACACACAAAACATACAAACAAACAAACAAATCCAAATTTAGAGTGTTCAGTCCAATTATTACAATCCAAAAATAGAAAAATGCAAAAAATATAAATCCTATTCTAAGCTAGTCCTAGACTAAGCTTCAATGCTTCACATGATGCCTCAGGCCTTCATCTCTATCATCTTCTGCCAACATAGTACGTCGGGACATTTCCCGGTGAATAAATACAAATATCTCGGGGCATTCCCCGGCTAAATGAATATAGTCGATCCAAATGCGGTAAACAAAAGCTTTCAACACATAATCCAAACATTCCACAATCCACAAGTTCTAAATTTTTCTATCTGATCCTATTGTTTGCATACCCAGCTCGACCAATCATGACACTATTACAATCAACGACATCAATGAATTAAAACGACAATATTCATTTTTATCAACTTTCAATTCCCGCCCCACTTTTATTCTCAAATTATCGATTTTAATTCTCAAACGAGATATCCTTTCATTGTACAACACATAAACAATGAATCAACACCAAGTAATTATTCACCACAAAAAAGATCAAACAACACGCGAACGTTCAATTCATAACACCGAATATCATAAAGAGTGAAATAAAAAGAGAGGGAGAAGAGAATCGGACCTCAATTATTGATTTCAATATAGTGTTATTCAATTAAACGGGATAGAGTCTGACCGGGAACCTCGAATTGAACTTCAACCGCAACCCACCAACTCGAATCCAAACCAAATGAAACTCTACCAATGACAGTGAATACCCGGGATCAACATCCAGACGGATTTCAAACCCAAAAATAAAGAGCTCGATATGAAAAACCAAGATCCGAACCCAAAACGATGACTGATGAA
>NW_025829211.1:0-2758 GCF_002878395.1 Capsicum annuum | reverse complement strand
GTGTAGGAACGTCAAAATGGATTTTTTTGTTTTGAATGTGGTTTGATTGGTGACTTAGTTATTTGAAAATTGTTAAGTTTAGGGACATTAAAGGAGATTTTTTGTTTTGAATGTGGTTTTTTGGTGACTTAGTCACTTGAAAATGGTTAAGTGTAGGAACTTTAAAAGAATTTTTTTTGTTGTGAATGTGGTTTGGTAGGTGACTTAGTTACATGAAAATGGTTAAGTATGGAGACTTTAAAGAGGATTTTTTATTTTGAATGTGGTTTGGTTGGTGACTTAGTTACTTGAAAATGGTTAAGTGTGGGGACTTTAAAGGGAATTTTTTTGTTTTGAATGTGGTTTGGTAGGTGACTTAGTTATTTGAAAATGTTTAAGTGTAGGAATTTTAAAGTGGAACTTTTCTTTTAAATGTGGTTTGGTAGGTGACTTAGTTACTTGAAAACGTTTAAGTGTAGGGACTTTAAAGAGGATTGTTTTGTTTTGAATGTGGTTTGGTAGGTGAATTAGTTATTTGAAAATGGTTAAGTGTAGGGACTTTAAAGTGGATTTGAACATTGAAAATTTTTTCATATGCATGAAAAAGAAAAGGGTAGGAGCATACCACGCGGTCAGCTATTCGAGGAGACTCATCTGAGAAAGAAAAAGAACCTGACTGATGAAGATGTCTGTGTTGAACCTCGTCCAAAAGCTGCCCATGTAAGAAACAAATATTGCATTTATGAATCTTTTTCTCAAATTTGATATTATTCAATTATAAGTACTTTAACATTTTTTGACTTTTAATATTAACTTTACTTTGAATTAATATAGCAAAAATTTACGCAACTCGTTAGTGAGTATCTTAGTACTCAGCCTCCTGAAAGTCAGGTTGACCAACTACCCTGACATGTAGAGGAGGAGTTATGGAAAAAAGTTGTGGGTACTGCAGTTAGAGGCCATTACTACGGATACCACAACAATTTTTTTGGCAAGAATATTAGGTGTTCGTCCGGTCCTGCATACTCTAGCTCATTAGTTGATAGAGAAACCATTGAAAGACTAGAAAATACGATTTCTAAACTCATTGAAGAGCTTGCTGAACAGAGTGAGAGGGCATAAAAGAAGGAGGGGGAAACTTCATCACAAATCAGGATGCTGCAGGAGCAGTTCGGCTCTTTCATTTCGACTGCAGGGATTATTCCTCCGAGTCATAGTGATGCAGTTCGGGCTGCAAGAGGACTAGACCCCCTGGATGATATCATCACAAATGAGGATATGGAAGACGAGGATGAATTCGATGAAGATGACTTTTAGTTTTTTGACTTTTGTATGTGTTGTACTTTCAATTTAGACATTATGTTGTAGTCTGTACACTTTTGAAACTATTGTTGCAGTTGTTAACACTTTTGATACTATTGTTATAGTTTTTGCATTTTCACTTTTGTTTGACATTTTGTATGTGTTGTATACTTTTGAAAGCATTTACATTTGTTGATTTAAAAAAAAAAATTCCAAGAAAAATCGACCACGGTGTGGTCGATTTTCTTATAAATTTATTAATTAATTAATTTAATAGAAAACAGAACACTTGTGGTCGATTTTTTTTTATTTTTTATTTTTTAAAAAAATCATTTTTTTAAATTTTTATAATACAATAATAAATTTTAAAAATACATATATATTTTTAAAAAATCGACCACATGTGGTCGGTTTTTAAAAAGGTACCACTACTTTACCGACCACACAGTTTGATTGATTTTGTGGTCAGAAATTGGGGAAAATCGACCACTTATGGTCGGTTTTTGTGATCGGTTTTCCTCTTTTTTTAGTAGTGTTATGCGCTACTTGTCGCTCATTTACTGCTTTGATATTGTTGAACTATTTTATAAATTGTCTAAACTTGCGCACTCACTCTGAGTCTCTGAAATAGGATAAAAGAAATGCAGTGTGTGCATCCTACTTTCTTTTTGAGATAGCCAGAGTGTCAAGACATATGGTGAAGGATTATAGCCACACATGTTAGGCGGGGTTCGGATCGACAACGAAGGCGGAGTAGCACTGCTACCGAACAAGTTGTCCCTCCCCGACTCGAGTGTCCACTCGAGAAATCCAGTCTAGACACCTATCCCTATCAGGCTAAACTTAGAAGAACTAAATACTCAGAATCTGGTTATCCCTATTAGGTTCCGCTTTATTTGCATCATATGCATTTGACTTAACGAGACTCGGCTCAAGGGTCGGGTCTGTCTAGGACGGGTGTCCCTCTTTATAATGACCAACATGTGCATCCTACGTGCTATTTGACATTTATTTGAAAGGTTTATTGTATTGTTGACCAACTTTTAGGCAACTTGGTGAAACGTAAGAGAATTTTTGTCCTCAACTTTAACAAATCATTTTTTAAAGAAATTTAAAAATATATATATAGTTTGTAAGGTTTTCATGAACTACGAGGGTCTGATTCTCACTCTTTAGTGGGATACGTAGAAAGCCCTTCCAGGATACGACCCTGGCTTTTGAAAAATAATTCATAGAGTTATCAGGGAATATTTCTAAAAAATATGAATACTTTCATAATTGTTTTTCTTATATATATATATATATATATATATATATCCCTGAATCTTTAGGGATCATGAGGCTAAGTTTTTCCAAAATGAATAAAAAACATATAAATCTTAACAACCCTGAATCTTTAGGGATCATAAAGCTAAGTTTTTACAAAATAAAAAATAAAATATATATAAATCTTAACAGTCCTGAACCTTTAGGGGTC
>NW_025829210.1:0-2105 GCF_002878395.1 Capsicum annuum | reverse complement strand
CCAATTTGTCATTGAAAGCTCACACATTTTATCATGCAACAAATTTCTGCTCAACTAAATCTGAGACTCTTATCGAAGATGGCTAGAAGTACTAATGAAAATGCTCATAAAAGTTTTAGTTCACATAAACTTAGAAATAGTGTCATTGGCCATACAAGTATTCGAGGTAAGTTCTCATATCACAATATAATAAAATATCTAGTTAGAAGAAGATGGTTAGAAGTTCTACATTCGAGAGTATGATTTAATCAAAAGTGTTAAGGGTTACATTTGTTTAACTTTTAAGGTGGGGGGACAAATAAGTTATGAGATCAAATTTCCTTAACTCTGTTGTACTATGAAAAGTTCATCAAAAAATGGAGTAGAAACGAAGCCAACAATCAGATCATGCAAAAGTTCATAGAAGTAAGGGTCAAGCAAAGTGCTATACACAAGCCACACGAAATCCTCAACTAATAAACGAAACTTCAACAAACGGAGGCAGCATGCAGAAAGTTTCACTAACAACATTATAACATCAGAAAACTAATTAAAACATTAAAATCCTACAAATCACTCTTGAATCACTTCAGTTAAAATTCTACTAAGACTGATTTGCTGAGAAGCAAAAGAGCAATTTTCCTTCAGTTGTCAATGTAGCAGTGACGCAACTTCAGAATCTTCATGGAGAAATTGACATGGCTTCTAATTCTGCTCGAGCGACTTACGGGGATGATGACTTCTTCTCCTCCACTTGCCTAAATTTCACAAGGAAAATATATAAGTAAGAGAATTGATACAAGTGAAATGACCACCTTAGCTTTCGATGATATTATTCAAAGTCACTACGTGAAGAATCAAGCTTTGGTCCCATGGAGGTCATGGGATCATACTTGTAGGGGCTATTTTAAGCATGCCATCAAACAAACCCGTGTGTGGAAGATTGCTTGGAGCCTTGAAGACTAGAGGACTCACGGGTTTGGACCACATTTGATGGTTCACGATTTTGGCCCCTTTTATTAAGGTCATTTTGGTCTTTTAGCCTTGTCTAAATGACACTCCATTGCCACCCACCTCATTAAGGGCATTGGAGTCATTTTATCTTTATTTTGTAATATACTATATATAGTCTATTTTAGGTCATTTCTCTTTAGTTAATGAATGATGAACATTTGAAAGACTTATTCCCTCTTTGGAGAGTGCAACACCTTAGTATAGTTCTTAGTTAGGGCTTGGAAAAGTCATCCTATAGTATAGGGCTTGGAAAAACCAATATTGTTCTTTGCTTGGAAACGGTGGATCTTGTGGTAAGTGATTCCCTTGGCGGTCACTGTAAGAGTGGTGTTGTTGTTACATTAATTAGAGGTTTAGTGTTTGAATCACACTTTGTTCCTAAGTCTTGTAACAAATCTATATCTCACTATCTATCCTTTTAGTTTTGTAATCTTGTTATTGTTTGTAGTGGACTGTTTTTGTGTCTTGTTGAATCCGAAATTTTGTGTTCTTGTTGTCATCTTGTTCTTCACGATTTGTGTCTGTTTTGGGTGTTAAATGAACCTTTGTTTCTTGTATTCTTGTTGTATTTGTCGAATCCGAGTGAGGTCTCCATTTGGTCCACGATTTGTGGTGATTTGTGGACTGTTTTGGAGGGTGTATTGGACTGTTTTGTGGCTGTTTCATGTTCCTCTTTTTTGTCTTGTATCAAATCCATCTTTGATTTTGTTCTAACAAGATCAATTTTGGGCTTGAGACTTGAAAAACACACAAAAAAAAAACTGTAAACTAAAATTTTCAGAAAATAGCAATCTGTCCACTTTGTGTTCTTGGCCGAAAATTGTGTTCTTGTTGTGTCTTGGCTGAGATTTTTACTTGCCTTAAAGTGTTTCTAGCCTTAGTATTGTTCTTCACTAACACTTTGAGTCTATATCTTGATTTGAGTCTTTGTTGTGGATGTTGTTATTGTGAACTTGGACTTGGCCGATTGTTGTTGGTATTGTTGTTGTGGATTCAAGACTTGAACGTGTGATGTATTTTGTTGGTTCAAGTTTGGACGTGTATTTTGGGGATTTTTTTGTGGATTTTAAGCTTGAAAAGGTGGTGTTGTTTGGGAGGTCCAACTTGCACGT
>NW_025829209.1:0-1818 GCF_002878395.1 Capsicum annuum | reverse complement strand
TGATGTCGTGGTAGCTTGTGGTTGGTAAATTTTTTTTTTTGAAAATTTCTTGTGTTCCAACTTTGAATTTTTGATCAATCTTCACTAAAGGGGTGTAGTTTCGGTTTTAAGGGGGGGGAGGGGAAATGGAAGAATTGGAGCCTTTTTCAAGTTCAAAATGGTTTGAATTTGAAATGGTCCCCCCTCCCCTGTACTTTCCTTTGTACTTGAATATTCCTTTTGTGTTTTTTCCTTTGGAAGACTTGGAAGATGCTTGGAATATTCCTTAAGAAAACAAGTACTACACCCTCTCTCTTCTTCATTTTAGATCAAACAACCACTTTTTGCTAGTCTTCTTCAACAAGATATGTTGAACTTGAAGAACACCAAGAATATTCAAGGTTTGACCAAAGTTGACAAACAAGGAAATGACTTCCAAATTTGATGATTCTTGAGGATCCAAGGTCACTTTGACAAGCTAAGAACAAATATCACAATTTCAACCACAAAACACCACAAAATCCTCTACCAAAAACAAGATCCACCTCAAGTTTCTTCAAACTCAAGCTCAACAGTGGTGGATAGCTAAAAACAACTCGAATTTGGCTCCAATTTTAGATATAGACTCTATTAGTGCTAGGGAACAAGGATTTAGCACTAGAAGCTAACAAAACACACAAAAATAACCTAGATCTAAGATTCAAAAATCTGCCAAAGTACAAAAATATCAACAACAATTTTTTTGATTTATGATTTTTGACACTCTTTTTGTGTTGATTTTCTAAAGGTAACAACAATCCAAGGCTTAGAATTGTAGGAACATATCTAAAATATGGCCCTTGATACCAAATGATATAGAAATCGACCTAAAAAATGAAAACTGGCCTAAAAGAAAGGAGATGAAGACAAGAACACAAATACAAAAATCAAACTCAAAATAATGAATTAAAAGAAAGGATAGATATCTTGACATAAGAACATACAAACCATAAGAACCAAAGGACGTATCAAATTCGAAGATCCCTAATGACTCATATGAACAATACCAAGATCTTACGTACACACAAGAGGAATTTAACCTCCTCAAGCACCAACGTTTCTAAGCAAAAAAACAATAGAAGTGAATCCACACTATGTATTGCCCTAGTTTCAAGTGGCTTTTCCAAGCCCTACACTACAAATACTCCCTCTCAAGAGATTTATCTTTTATGTTTCAATATCAATAATCAACTAATGAGAAAATAAGTCTAAAGAGTCTGTTTATAGCTATTACATCAAATAACCAAACTACCCTTAATGAAAAGAGGCTCCTATGGAGTGTAAAAATAAGGCACAAAAAGATCAAAACACCTTTTATGAGGGGCGGTCATGGAGTGTAAGGACTCCTTCTTCACACTTCAATATCGACAATCCTTTGGAGCCTTGGGTAGTCATCAAGGTAAGACACCAAGCGACCTTCCACACACGCAATTGTTTTATTGAGTATCCGAAATGACTTCCCCATGCATAGTCTTGGGCCTTCAATGTGTCCAAAACCGGATTGTCCATGGGTTAGCCACTAATGATGGCACCAAAATCTATGATGGCCATTTGATTCGTATCAACAACCTTGGGCCTGAAACTCCTAATGATATGGTATATGGATCCTAAACTCAAATTATGATGTAAAAATAATCTACAAAAATAAAAACTACAACTAAGATATGAATATAAAGATAAAGATTGATAGAGAACAAAAAATAGAAAGAAATAATGGATGAATGAGTATCAAACTAAAGGTATATTAAACCTGTAACCCTTTATTTAGTGTCAGACAAAGCACCTAACTCCTAAGTAGAC
>NW_025829208.1:0-1067 GCF_002878395.1 Capsicum annuum | reverse complement strand
TCCGAAGCATCCCCACCACTCATAAAACCATCTAGGTATGATGGTATCATAGCAGGACAATACTTAACAAACCAGGTATGTCCTGGTCGAACATAGAGGAAATTGAACCATGCAGACTTGTAGTCGTACCAGTTGTATGTCTGAGGCCTATGTGGCATCGATAAGGCAATAGGGGTATGCAGATGATCCGCAAACCAATTAAATGGGGTTAGCACCCTTTTGATGGTAAACCTTGAATAATCGATGAACTTGGGATTCCGTTCATTCATAGAATGCTCGACTTCGATGGAATCCGTGTCGACTAGAATGGCTTCATAAAATCGCCGGGTTTTGAGTGGACTCTCGGTATCCACAAAGTTTTTGTCATTGTAGACTGGTTTAATAAGTTGTTCAAGAGGGTATCCCTCGTATTCCTTGTCTAAGGCGATAATAGGTATGACCTGGGTAGTAACGAATTTGAATTCTTCTTTGGCGGGGGAAGTCGGTGCTGCTTTAGTTATTGCAGGATCAACAGCCTGTGCAAAAGACTCTAGAGTCTTCATGGTATAGCTCTGTTTCGATTGTACCGATGAACTGGAAGATGACCCTTTATCAAAGGGTTTGTTGGTCTTAAGGTCTACCAATTTAGATGGCATTGGTGGAGGAAGCTTTGGCAATTCTGCTAGAGCTGCATACTTGTTTCGGAATGGAAAAAGTAGTTCCGTTTTTAATTCAGGCCTCTGTGGGACTGATGGCCTCAGGGGAGCTGATGCTGTTGGTGATGAATCGAATAGTCTAGCCATTTTAGTTTGATCTGGTTGTTTGGCTGAGATCTTTCCCAGCGTTATGGGTCTCATTGTGGCCCTGTAAAAATTCTCTTGTTAGGAAATCGGGAAGGGAATTATTTTCTCCTTTAATAAATTCAATTTGAAAATCAAAACTAGATAGGAGAGCTTGCCATCTAGCAAATATTTGTTTTGAAACAAGATTTTTAACGTCTTTTTGCAAAATTTCTTTAGCAGATTTAGAATCTACCCTAAGCAAAAATTCTTTATTAACAAGGTCATCTTGAAATTTTGTGATACATA
>NW_025829207.1:0-2103 GCF_002878395.1 Capsicum annuum | reverse complement strand
TGTTTGAAGGTTTGATACACCTTCTAGTGCTATTCATTGGTGGAAGTGAGGGTCTCTCTACTATCTTTACTCTGTGCATCTCTTCTTCATCTCTTTTCTTCTATATGTGTGATTTTCTCTTTAGTGTAGTTGCTGGTTTTTGTTCTTGTGTGTCCATTTTTCAGATTTTAGACTATCATTTGGTATCAGAGCCTTGTTTAGGGGTGTTCTCACATCTCTAAATCTTGGTTTTAGTGTTTTTATTAAGAAAAACTCACAAAAAGAGTCAAATCTAAGAAGAAAATACAAAAAAATGGTGTCTAATATTGTCTTGTGGTAGATCCAAAATTAGAACCTTAGATCTACACCATTTTACTTTGTCTTTGAAGTTTCTTGTACTAGATTCTTGCTCTCTAGTACCTAGGGAGTCTAGATCTACTTTTAAAGTGAAGTTTGGTTGAGTTTGAGCTAAGATCCACCATGGTTATGGTGTTTTAAAGCTTTTTGAGCTAGATCCAAAATTACCCTTGAGATTTGGACGTGTTTTGTGGTTGGTTTTTAGTTGGTTGAGTTTATTTTAACATAAGGATCCTAGATCTAAAATAAAAATTAACATTAGGATTCATTTGTTTGTTGGTCAAACTTGGTCAACACTTGAATATTCATCTTGTTCATCCATCATCTTTATATCTTAGTGACGAAGAATATTCAAAGTGTTTGTTTGATCCAAAAGAAGGGAGGAAAAAGAGTGTACTTATTGTTTGTACAAGAATATTCCCTAGTATATTCCTAAGTTATCCAAAAGAAAGAGGGGATCAAAGGACAAATCAAGTACACTTGCAAGTACAAGGGAGGGGGGACCATTTCATTTTAATTTCAATTTGAGGCTTGAAAAGGATCCAAATTGCCTTCTTAACCCCTCAAATACGAGACTCTTCTTCCCCAAAGTTGATACTTGGCCGAAATAAGGATTTGGGAAATTGAAAAATTTGAAAAGGTGACAACCAACTATGGTGTGCCACGTCATCACTAGTGATCAACCAAATTAATCTCTAAAATTAGATTTCTTAGTTTCACCTTTTTTATTGTAGTTTCTTTTAAGCTAATTCAAATACTACTTAGCAAGCTAGTAAGTTCCTACTAGATTGGTAATTAGTCTAGAGTTCATTTAATTCGTGTCTTCCATTTTTTGTGTGCTTTTCTTGTTTTAAAGTCATAGTGTTTTGTTGGTTCAAGTTCGTACATCACTTTATTTGAGTCATTTCAAATAAAGATCAATTGCAAACTAAAACTTCTCACTACTCAAGTAACTTGCCAAGTATTACCAATTATCCAATACTTGTGAGGCCAAGTGTGAGGTGAGGTTGAGTGTGAGTGAAGTGAGGCTTTATTTGATCTAATGTGTTTGTTCATTTTGTAGGTTGTTTGTTTGTTTGTTAGGTTTTTTAACCATGGAACCCGAGAGTTCCAATGTTACACTTGCGAGTGATGTTGTAGGGACCTTGATGGCTCGGTTTGAGGCCCTAGCCCGAGATATGAAGGGTGATATAGATGCTATGAGGAGAGATGTAAAGGGTGATATGGATGCTATGAAGAGAGATATAAAGGGTGATATGGATGCTATGAGGAGAGACATGAAGGGTGATATGGATGCTATGAGGAGTGAAATGGTGATTATGAAGGGTGAAGTGTCCACTGTTAGTGGAAGGCTCGATTGTGTTGAGAGTAGGAGGAACTCACGACCTTCTACTCCTAATCCCTACCATGCATCCTCTAGTGTCCAAGCCAATAACTCATCCATGACTATGACACCCAAAACCCTCCACTAAATGCTTTACCCTCCCCAACCTATACAAAACCAAGCCCAAACACCTCCTAACCAAAATTTGCCAAGACCTCTACTTCCCTAAATGAACCAATTCCAACAAGAAGGACTTGGAACCCAAAATACTCCACCAAATCTGAATGTCCAAATGACCAATCCCTTTGACCAAAGACCAAACCCTCCACTAAACCAAACACTTCCACAAAACCCTAACTACCAAATACCTAATCCAATGAACCAAGGACCAAATCCTCCATAACATCCAATGCCACAAGTCCAAGTCCCAAATAATCAAAGAC
>NW_025829206.1:0-1682 GCF_002878395.1 Capsicum annuum | reverse complement strand
TGAGATACCAAAATTTTATGCGAATAAGAGGATTATCGGACTATCTATAATTTTGCAAGAGCTAGCGAACACATACTGCAACCAAAATCCCATATGGAGTTATTATTCAAGAAATCTTGTAATAATATATTCAAATTCAAAGAAATTACGAGAAACAGATATGGAAACTATTAGGCAATGGATTCTGACGTTATTCAAACCAGAGACAGAACCTATCGCCAGAGCTATCAGATAAAAATTTATTTCAGAAGAATTATTAACCAAATATTGTAAGATAATTGGACATAAATATCCAGATAATAAATGTTCAAAATGTAACCCAGAAGTTCAGCTAGAATAGAAGAAAAATCAACCAAGTAGATAAGAACGCCAACTGGAAGATACAAGATAAGAAGCAATAATAGAGATATGGAAAAGCAGCAGATACGACAACGCGAAGATATCAACGGAGTAATAACAGAAGACAAGCTATTAAATTGTGAAAGCAACATGTAAACTTTCACAATTTATTTTACATAAAGTATTGAAAATTTTTTTATAGGTTAAAATTTTAGGTTCTAGACTTTTTTAGACTTTTCAGACTTTATAGGCTTTTTTACTAGTATTTTAGGCATTAATAATTTTTGTCTCATTAGGAGACTTTTTTTGTAGACTAATTTTAGAAACGTGAAAGAAATGTGAATACTCTTGTAAAGATTCATTCAGTCTATAAATAAGATGAACAGAAGGCATTGCAAGGCAAGCCTTCAGGTGTTGAAGCACAAATACTCTCTCCTGTCCGCAACAAATATTTTGCGTAGTTATTAAAAAATAGATTTACTTCAATGAAAAAAGCTATGGAGGAACAAACCTCGGAAATATCAAACCTACCCGAACAGGTATATTTATTTATGATTATGAATAGCTAAATTCATAATTTTCAACAATCATGGTATGATAAAATAAATGCATGTTAGTTACTTTATAGTAGAATTATTCGAAGAATAATATGTTAAGAAGTTTATTAGCAATGTGGAAATGGAGAAAAATCCCTAAGAACTATGCCATCCTAAAGGTGAAACCAATGAGGCAAGAAGCCGTGGTGGGGAGTAACCAGAGTAGAGGCACTGTTTAAGGGAAAAATATTCAGATTACCATGCTAATAATGACCGAAGAACATGTTATTTAAGAATAATCTAGTATATAGTAATATAAGATGACCATATTTTGTTATGTACATGATTGAAGGAAATATTTTGAAAATAGCAATTTTATGAAAATGAATAATTATTTATCTGATGTAATGGTAGAAAAATTTAAAATACTTATTTTGTATGTACTTAAGGATATAAAAGTAGTAGATATAAGAAAAATCATATTAGAAAAAGCATTTGGTAGATATTATATGACTAGAATAAATTACATACCATACCTACCTAACTACTCTTACAAATACTTACCATGATAAATTACGTATATCTAGAATTTTTGGAAAAAGATATGAGAAACATACAGTTAATAGAAAAACAGATGAAAGTAAATTTAGACAAATGCATGGAAACTAAAGATATAAAATATATAGAATTTCTTAATGAAAATATGCAAGAACTACTAAGACTAAAACAAACAACTATAAAAAATTATAATAAAACATTTAATCAATTTTAAATGATAGATAATCTTAAAGTCTTAATCTTATATAT
>NW_025829205.1:0-3888 GCF_002878395.1 Capsicum annuum | reverse complement strand
AGTATATCATCGATGAACACTATGAGAAACATACCTAGATATGGTCTAAACACTCGATTCATGAGGTCCATGAAAGCTACTGGGGCATTAGTTAACCCGAAAGACATAACAAGAAACTCAAAATGGGCATAACGAGTTTGGAAAGTGGATTTTGGGATGTCACACTCCCTAACTTTGAGTTGATGATAGCCAGAATGAAGGTCTATCTTTGAGAAATAACTTGCACCTTGTAATTGGTCAAATAAATCATCTATTCTCGGAAGGAGGTACTTATTTTTGATGGTGAATTTATTCAACTTGTGGTAATCAATGCACATACACAAAGAGCCATCTTTCTTTCTCACAAACAACACAGGAACACCCCAAGGAGAAACACCGGGCCTTATGAAACCCTTATCTAGTAGATCTTTGAGTTGCTCTTTCAACTCCTTATGTTCTACAGGGTCTATATGGTAAGGAGGAATAGAAATGGGCTGAGTATCAGAAAAAGATCAATCTCCAACTCTATCTCTCTATCAGGAGGTATCCCTGGGAGATCATCCGGAAAGACATCAGAAAACTCATTGACAACGTTAACAGACTTGAGAGTTGAAGTCTTAGACTTAGTGTCTTTAACTCTAACCAAATGGTAAATCCAGCCCTTGGAAATAAACTTTCCATCTTTGAGGTAAGAGATAAAATGACTCTTGGGTGACACAGAATTCCCAGACCACTCAAACACAGATGCACCTGGAAACTAAAACTTGACCTCTCGGGTCTAACAATCAATAGAGGCATAAGAAGAATACAACCAGTCTATACACAGAATCACATCAAAATATACCATGTCTAACTCAATCAGATCAGCCAACAAGACTCTATGAAGAACGGTAACAGGACACTTTTTATACACTTTCTGGGCAATAATCGAATCACCCACTGGGGTAGCAACTAGGATAGGCTCAGGAATAATCTCAAGACTCATTTCAAAATTCACAGCAATCAAAGGTGTAACATACGAGAAACTGGATCTAGGATCTAACAAAGCATACACATTAAACTGAAATATATGAAGCATACCTGTAACAACATTGGGAGAGTCCTCCTATTCTTGGTGGGTCGGTAAAGCATAGAATCTATTCTGGTGCTGCCCGCTAGCATTGCTAGAAAAGGTGCCCTGAGTTGGGGCTGGGCGAGTCGTTGGAACTGGAGCACTAATAGTCTGAGTCTGGGTCTGAGGGCGATAGTCACGATGCCCTTATCCATCCTGCGGATAATCTCTAACTCTGTGACCCATGTCACCACACCAGAAACAACCCTTCTTCTCACCCCAACACTCACCCAAATGATCCCTACCATACTTAGGACACAAGGGATGATATGGCTTACTGCCAACGCTGTATTAGGACCTGGATGCATATGACCTGCTACCTTGCTCCTTCCTACCTCTAGGCATGGAAGAATTAGCAGATGATAGTGATGACATAAATGAATGATCCTGATACTGAGGGAGACTCCCTCCCTGCGATCTAGTCTGACCCTGTCCGTGCTGCTCGGACCTAGCTCTCTTATTCCCTCTCATTCTATCTCTATCCTTAATCTTGTCTGCCTTAATCTGTTGAGCATGAGTCATCAGCCTAGAAAGATTCATTTTACTATTCAGCATAGCAGACCTACACTGCTTAACCACCTAACTAGACACTCAAGTTACAAACTTACTCGTACTAGCCCGATTATCAGCCACTAATTTAGGAGCATACTTGCCAAACTGATTAAACTTTAGATAGTAATCCCTAACAGTAATAGAGCCCTATCGCACGTTCATAAACTCTTCCACCTTCGCTTCCCTTATCTCCAAAGAAAAAACATATTACCCAGGAATGCATCCTGGAACTCTTGCCAAGTTGTAGGGATAGCTCCCTCACCTCTACTTTACCTCAAAACAACAACCTAGTCATAAGCAAGGTCTTTCAACCTATACGCAACCAACCCCATACTATGTTCCTCAGATACATGCATCACCTGAGTAATCTTCCGCACCTCCTCTAAAAATAATCGTGGATCCTCATCAGACTTGGACCCATAGAATTTTGGTGGATTCATCTATATGAAGTCACGGATCCTGGTAATAGATGAATCACCTCCCTACTGCTGTGGAGTCGGGGCTGGGTTGGCCTGAATATTTGCAGTAATAGCTTGGGCCAGTACCTGAAAGGCTACCCAAAATTCAGCATGAGATACGTTTTCATTTAATGGGTCAGCAGGTTGAGGTTGCTGACCATCATTATTTCTTCTCACTCGACATGGAGGTATATTTCTGAAAGAGAAGAGCACAAATCAATACCAGAGAGAGACTCTTTAAGCAGGATAAACTTTTGAAAGAAAGAATCATACTTTTTCCTAAAACGTCTTGTAACTTCTTGATCATAGATGTGGTACGCTATACACCGATGATCGAGACTCTAGTTAACGCGGCTTGTCAGATTCCCTAGGACACATTAAAATCTTAGGCTTTGATACCGAGTTTGCAACGCCCTAGAAAATGGGTCCCAGAGCATCACACGGTGCTTGAGGCAATAAGTAGCCCCAAGTTAACCCTTTGAGCCATTTTCATTCTGTTCAACACAAATCAACGAGGTTTTCATAAATAACCCTCAAATATCGACATAGTAATCATCATCAAAGAATAAAAGAATTTCAGAAAGATAACAAAATATGACTTATTAGTCAACTCCCAATATCTATACTAGTCTGACAAGCCTCTAAGAAAATCAATAAAACCAGCGAGCTATTGAGAGATGCCCCAACTGACTCATACTCAGTTATCAAATATAAATAATTCCATGAAACCAATATTAGAAATCACGTCCTCGGAACATGAGGACTCACCACAACAGAGGATATAGAACAGCATCCCCGAAGAATCACTGTCGAACCTGGAACTGAGCACCTGACCCTATATTCTGAGAAAATGCAGCCCACATCCGAAGATGTGGGTTAGTACCATGGAAAGTAACCGAGTATATAGGGGTGTATGCAGTTGTATAAACATCATCATCATAAATATTTATAAGAAATATGATGGATGTATAAAAGACTCACATAGCCCGAAGAAAATCATCATAATCATGAGAGGATGAAATAAGTACAATAACATATGTGAGTCATCATAGGATTTGTCAATCACTTTCAGTTCATCAAGAATATCAATTCTCATATTGTAAATATCATTTAAATATTTCAAAAAAATAACTTTCACAATTCCACTTTCAAATCACTTCACCATTCACCATAGACACAAGAAAACACACACACAGAGGGAGATCCTATAACCGACATAAATCATGTGAGCTACATGGAGTCCAACGTACAACGTCCATTGGGGAGAGTCATCCTATACTTTCCATTAGAGTAGGACTATCGATATCAAATACACACAAACTACTGATCATTATATAAATCAGCCTCAGGCTCACTCCTATGGGGGCATGTAGTTCTAGGGAAGTAAGGTCACTTTATACCTCCCACTCGGTGCTAAAGATTTCTCTCGAACATAGCTCAGATTATTTCAAAGACAATCCATAACAAAATAATTTTAGTAATATATAAATATACATCAGGAGCCATCATGCTTCCCATCTATCAAAATCAACCACGTTGGGAATTTCTTTTACACTCGAGTTCAAAATAACTCCATTAAGATGAAAAGGTCAAATCATTCAAAATATCTCAAATATTCAACATCAACGTGCTTATAACACACACTTTCTAAAAAAAAACACAATTTTTAATGGGCATTCACGACCTAAATATCAAAATCATGATAAATATTATTCAAGATTCATGCTTTATATCTCCACACATGTAAATTCATCTTTCAAAAGCATAAACATCAAGATTTCATAATAA
>NW_025829204.1:33261-56074 GCF_002878395.1 Capsicum annuum | reverse complement strand
TCAGATAATATATCTATCGCAATATATAATCTATATATCTCTTTTTTTAAAAAAATTATCTTCATGACATCTAAATTTTTTGACTTTATAATAATATATAAATTAATAAATAAAATTTGAAGGCGCAACTGTTCACCTCAATTTATTAATGACATTCTTGATTACTGTAAAAAGTTATGACTTAATTAAATTGAGCAATATTGTGATAAGTCATGACATAATTTTTTAATTATAAAATAGATTTAAAGGCGCAACTATTCACCTCCATTTATTAATGATATTCATGATTTCTGTAAAAAGTTATGACCTAATTAAATTAAGCAATATTGTGATAAGTCATGACTTTTCAGCTTTATTATTATTAAAATAATTAGTTCTTTCCAGGAATCGTTTTTTTACACTGAGTTGGACAACAGATTATATATCTGTTGCATCAGATAACTCCTCTGTAACAATAGATATATCATCCATTGCAACAAATAGATAACCAATTCCA
Source organism: Capsicum annuum (assembly GCF_002878395.1). Taxonomy (NCBI): domain Eukaryota; kingdom Viridiplantae; phylum Streptophyta; class Magnoliopsida; order Solanales; family Solanaceae; genus Capsicum; species Capsicum annuum. The sequence continues at coordinate 55,578 of NW_025829204.1, read as the reverse complement.
TCAGATAATATATCTATTGCAACATATAATCTATATATCTTTTTTTTAAAAAAATTATCTTCATGACATCCAAATTTTCTGAATTTTTAATTATATAAATTAATAAAGAAGATTTAAAGGCACAACTATTCACCTCTATTTATTAATGACATTCTTGATTACTGTAAAAAGTTATGACTTAATTAAATTAAGCAATATTGTGATAAGTCATGACTTTTCAGCTTTATTATTATTAATAATTAGTTCTTTTCAGAAACTGTTTTTACATTGAGTTGGACAACAGGTTATATATTTGTTGCATCAAATAACTCATCTGTGAAAGCAAATATATAATTCGTAGCAACAAATAGATAACCTGTTGCATCAGATAATATATCTGTTGCAACATATAATCAATATATGTCTTTTTTAAAAAAATTATCTTCATGACAACCAAATTTTTGACTTTATAATTATATAAATTAATAAAGAAAATTTGAAGGCGCAATTGTTCACCTCAATTTATTAATGACATTCTTGATTACTGTAAAAAGTTATGACTTAATTAAATTAAGCAACATTATGATAAGTCATGACATGATTTTTTAATCATATAAATTAATAAAATAGATTTAAAGGCGCAACTGTTCACCTCCATTTATTAATGACATTCATGATTGTTGTAAAAAGTTATGACCTAATTAAATTAAGAAATATAGCGATAAGTCATAACTTTTCAGCTTTATTATTATTAAATAATTAGTTCTTTCCAGGAACTATTTTTTTACACTGAGTTGGACAACAAATTATACATATGTTGCATTAGATAACTTATCTGTAACAACAGATATATCATTGTTGCAACAAATAGATAACCGGTTCCATCAGATAATATATTTATTGCAACATATGATCTATATATCTTTTTTAAAAAAAAATTATTTTCATGACATCCAAATTTTCTGAATTTTTAATTTTATAAATTAATAAAGAAGATTTAAAGGCATAACTATTCTCCTCTATTTATTAATGATATTCTTGATTACTGTAAAAAGTTATGACTTAATTAAATTAAGCAATATTGTGATAAGTCATGACTTTTCAACTTTATTATTATTAAAATAATTAGTTCTTTCCAGGAACCATTTTTACACTGAGTTGGACAACAGATTATATATCTGTTACATTAGATAAATCATCTGTTACAACAGATGTATCATCCGTTGCAACAAATAGATAACCTGTTACATCAGATAATATATCTGTTGCAACATATAATCTATATATCTTTTTTTAAAAAAAAATTATCTTCATGATATCCACATTTTTTGACTTTTTAATTATATAAATTAATAAAGTAGATTTAAAAACAAGCATATTTTTGGTTAGTTTTTTACAATTTAAATTATGTTTATTATTTATTTCCTTATTCTTTTCTGTGAAAAGAAATGACTTAATTAAATCAAGCTGGTGAGTTTTTTATTATTGTGACAAGTCATGACTTTTCTGCTTATTAAATTTAAATAACCTTTTTCTCAATTTAAAAATCAAATACACCTGGTTTTCAAACCGTTTTTTTAATAACCATTTTTTAAATTGAGTTATGGCAACAGATTGTATATTTGTTGCATCAGATAACCCATCTGTTTCAACAGATATACCATCTATTGTAATAAATCGACCATCTGTTGCAATAAATCGACCATCTATTTAAGGAGCTTTTTTGATTTCTTCTTACTGATTCATCAGTCGCAATAGATGAGGAATTTGATGCATTAACAACGTTTTTTGTTTTTATTTGTTGAATGTATTTAGACAAAATGTCACAGTCACGCTATTTATTCACTTTTTTCTTAACAATCATATCATCATATAACTTAATTAATTCAATGTTGTGACTTTTTTTAAAAATTAAATAATCTTTCTTTTATGATTATAATATCATTTAGTTCCTTATTATTAACGAACCATTTTTAGGAGAATTTCTCATCATGACTTTTCACACCATCTGTTGCCACAAGTGCTCAATACCTACCTCCAACCGTTGACATGTTGAGAATAGGAAATAAATAGAATGATAATTAAATATTAAATAAGATTAAAAATTCAAAGTCGACCAAATCAAACCAAACATATACATAGATTTTTTTTTAATCCCTTATAGGTAGATTGGATATAAAAAAGGAAAATACAAATGCTAAAAGAAAGAGAAAACATAGCCTAATTATTATTACTACTATTATTAGTACTATTATTATTGTCAACCGGATAATTTTTATCCGGCAGCTGCAGGGCCCTCCTCAGCCTTGCTCCGAAGTTGGCCAAATCCCTCTGGAGTTCATCAAACTGCCTTTAAAGTTCCTGCAATGACTCGATATGAATTTTCTTATACGAATCTGGATCAGCCATATTAGTATTGTAAGTGTAGTAGAATGAACGAGTGAGAGGAGGCTGAAGGGACCTATTTATAAAGTGATTGAATTGGAAGGGACTTGACTTAGTCAAATAAAAAGCCACGACTGTTCATATCCCTTAATTAAATAAAACTGGTGACTTTTCGAATATGTAAATTTAAAAAAACGGATCTAAATACAATATTTAGTCTTTTTATTGTATTTTGGAAAGCGACAGATTGGTAATCTGTTGCAAAATATATTCCACCTGTCAGATAACTTACAACATATTGACAATCTACTGCAACAGATGGATATATCAGTTTGCTTTTCCATTAGCTATGGAGTCTGTTGCACTTGCTAGTCATCTGTTTATTTAATTTCATCGAGAGCAATAGATTTTTCTAAACACTTCTTGGCCAAACTCAATTTTTGCTCTTAGATTGCTTTTTATTTTATTTTTTATTTGCATCCTTCAAGATGGCCTCCAAATTCAATTTTGCTCTTGGATTAATGGGAAAAATTGAATTTGGAGGCCCACTTGAAGGATGCAAAGAAAAAAAGAGAAGCAATCCAAGAGCAAAAATTGAGTTTGGCCGAGAAGTGTTTACAAAAATCTATTGCTCTCGATGAAATTGAATAAATAGATGCCACAGCTGATGGAAAAGCAAACTAATATATCCATCTATTGCAACAAATTATCAATATGTTGTAAGTTATCTAAGAGGTGGAATATATTTTAATACAGATTACCAATCTGTCTCTTTCTAAAATCCAATAAAAAGGTAAAATATTGTATTTAGATCCGATTTTTTTTTAATTTACATATTCAAAAAGTCGTCAGTTTTATTTAATTAAGGGATATGAATAGTCATGGATTTTTTTTTACTAAGTCAAGTCACCACTTCCAATTCAATCGTTTTGTCATTGTGGTCGTTAAGCTCAGTATAGAGCTCTTGATATTTTTTGAGTTTGTCAACGAGGACTACTTTCCTTCTTGGCGGCTTTTTTATAATACTTCTCTTGGTCCTTCTTAGTTCTACGCAAGGTCAAGAAGAAGTATGGAAGGTTCTCTTCGAGTTTTTCCAAGGCAAGTGCTCTCTCGGCTGATAAATCTGGTGCTGCAGCATATATGGATAGTGCAACACTCAATACAGAATAGTTTTCTGGTAGAAGCAAGTCTTGAGAAGATATAATCAGTAATCTCTTGATATCAGCTTTCGCTGTGTCAAGCAGTTCTGTTGATATCTTAACTTCTATGGGAGAAGATTGATCAGCAGAAAAAAAAAGCAATTGAGATCGTTTAATCTGTTGACTAACTCGAGCAAAGATGTCTTCTGGATTATTAAACTTCACAGGGCATTCTGGTGGTTCAATAACATCAGATGTTTTGTTTCCGATATTAGCTAATGATAGGGAGATTCTGCCTTCCTCACTATCCTGAAAAGAAAAAGTACTCAAAATTAGATGTAGTATCTCTACATAACGAGACAAGATGAACTAAATCTAGCATTCAGTTTTTCCTTCCTATTCCTTCTCTTTTTATCTTCTCACCTTTTTCAGATCCGAAATTTTTCTTTTTTTGGATACTTGATAATGCCTTGGAAATTGCTTTCTTTCTCCTCTTAGCCTTAATCTCTAATGGAGTGAATAAAACTAAAATCTTTTTTGATCGAATAACACTACTGTTAGATATCAATTCCTTTACATCAACAATTAATTCATTAACAGTATTAATCACTCCATCATGTTTTACCTTTGCACTCTTCACATTTGCATGCACAAGATAAGCAAGGAGGGGAAAGATTGATCATTCTTCTCCCATATAGAGGACAATATATTCGTCATGTAAAAGTCTACTCCATCGATAGAAATTCTTGACAAAGCGAAAGTCTGTAGAAGACATGACAAATAAACATGAGCAACATTCGACGTTAAATCTTAACAGGGTATCAGAACCATATTCATGGTCCCTCAGCTTATCAGTTCAGACCTACCAAACTTAACTATAAAATTGCAGATATCTTGTTTGAATGATCTATGACTAATCGGTAAAAATAGCATTCACAAAATCAGTGTACTCTATATGTGTTTCCACGATAACATTATCAGTAATACATACCTCCCACATATGAAGTGGTTCCATCTGGATGCAGCTTATTCCTTTGAACCTATCTTTAATGTAGCCTCTTATGATGGTCAGGCAAAAGTTGATCAACTTTCAGTTCCTTATATATCTACAAAGAAGAAGGAAAAAAATTAATGTCACAGAAAGAACATTATCTATCTGTTGCAACAGATGTAGAGTTTGTTGCATTAGATTTGGAGTCTGTTGCATTAGATGTAGAGTCAGATGCAACAGATGTGGAGTATGTTGAAATACATACCAGCCTGGATGGTGGTTTAATTTGTTCCAACAGTTTCACCGTTTGTTGCAACATCAACAACAACATAAACTACAAATAACAAATAAAAAATATCAACAACAAAGAAAACAACAACATTTGTTCCAACAACATCATCAACAAAAAAGAAGTATACATCCTATGTTCCAACACCATCAACAACCAGGGGTGGACCTACATGGAGTCCTCCGAGTGTGCGAGCATAAACTAAACTCGTATCAAACTTTATATATGTATATGGAAATTAAGGAAAAACGTATATAATCTAATCAGTGAGCATCCACAGTAAAAGTTGTTTGGTTAGCCTAGTGGTTGTTTATGGGTGCTTAAGGTTATTTATTTATTTTGGTCTTGAGTTCAATTCCCACTCAACACATATTTTTTTAATTTTGGTAACCAATTCTTCTCTCCTTATTCACTTTAAACTTTCTTTTTTTTTCTTCCTTACTCCTTATGTTGATTGTTTGGACTCCACTATTTTTAAGCTAAGAAGCACCCACTGTCTAAAAAACCTGGATCCATCACTGTCAACAATTCCACACCACAAGTTCCAACAACGCTAACCCCACCAACAACATCAATAATAGCATCAAAAACAAAGAAATAAACAATATACATAAAAAATGATACTGCCAACAAGGCTTTTAAACTTCTCCTAGCAGATGACCTTTTTTCACATTTTGTAATAAAAATTCTCGATTTGTTTATTCAACAATTAAGAGTTCCTTCAATTTTTTTAAATAAATATGATATGGGTAAATGGTAATTAAATAAAAAAAATATAAATAACTTGCAAAGAAGAAGACGAGAATAAAAGAGCAATAGTGAATCATATCTTAATGTCAAAAAAAGGGATCAAACCAACAATTTCAGTCGAGGAATCTAAGATATGGATCGGTTTAAATCTGAAAGAAAATTTACGAGAAAGAGAAGAGAAAAAAAAGGTTGTGATAACCCTAAAGAGGATAGAAAGAAAAATATGAGAGATGAATAAAATAAATTTAGGGCTAAAGGAGAGATGAGATAATTCTAATTTCTAGATGTACTACCCTTAATATTAAATGACTAAACAAAGTGTATTTATTCAAATTTATATTTTCAAAGCATAATTAATAAGGCTAATTTGGTAAAATAAATCCCTAATTAATATTTTTTTAATGGGTGTGCCAAGTTAACAGGGGCCAACTAATATAATATGAAACGAAAGAAGTATTAGGGGTTCAATATTCATTAATAATTTGAGGAGCACGAGGAAGAAAATGTGTGACATTGAAAAGATAAGACAAGACTACTCAATGATATTTTTGAGTTATCCAAGAAATAGTTTTTACCGCCTTTAGTACTACTACTTTATCTACTCGGACAGAAGATTGTTTTAAAATTAAAACAAAAAAAGATTTTCAAACAGATATGTCGTCTGTTGCAATAGATATAAATATCTATTTGAAAAATCCCAACAACCCAATCATCTGTGACAACAGATGACAATGTCCATTGATAACTAAATCTGAAATGTGATCTGTTATAACAGATATCACTATCTATTTGAAAATTTCCAATAGCTCAGACATTCGTCACAACAAATGCAAATGTCTATTTGATAATTAAATCAGATATGTCATATGCTACAATAAATATTATTATCTATTTGAACTCTCTAACAACTCAGTCGTTTGTTACAACAGATTTCATTGCAATTAATTTAGGTGGAACTAGGGATGAATAAATGAGATCACAGGGTCAACAACAAATCCAATTGAGTCTTTGCAATTACATGGTGTTGGTATTGCATTCATCCCGACCTGAGTAGTCGATCGATCACTCTGAGTTGAAATAAATTCTCATTAACTTAATGTTAAGATTAATAATAGTACCTACATCGATCTAGGCGAAACAAGGGATGAATGAATAAGCTCACAGGGTCAACTACAAATCCAATTGAGTCATTGCATTTGCATGGTGTTAGTATTGCATTCATCCTGACCCAAGTCATCGATCGATCACTCTGATTTGAAATGAGTTATCATTAACTTAATGTTATGATTAATAATAGTACCTACATCGATATAGGTGGAACTAGGGATGAATGAATGAGCTCAAAGGTTCAAATACAACTTCAATTAAGTCTTTTGGCAATTGCATGATGAGACGGTATTGCATTCATCCCGACCAGAGTCGTCGATCGATCACTTTAAGCTAAACTGATTCTTACTACCTTATATGATCAACTAATACCTTAATTGAATAATCTAGGACTATAGGTGAGTTCTCCTAGGGTCAACTACAACTTCAATTGAGTTTTTTAGCAATTGCATGATGAGATGATCCTGCGTTTCTCCCGACCAAGAGTCATCGATCGATCACTCTGAGCCGAACCGATTCTTACTACCTCATATGTTTAACTAATACCTTAATTGATTAATCTAGTACTAGGGGTGAGTTCTCATAATGTCAACTACAATAGATGACAACACCTATTTGATAATTTTCAACAGATGGATAATCTATTGCAACATATGACTTAATCCATTTGATAATTTATAACAGATGGGTAATATATCGTAACAGATGACTTAATCTGTTAGATAGTTTAAAACAGATTCATGATATATTGCAACAAATGACGTACTCTTTGATAGTTTACAATAGATGCATAATATATTGCAACAGATTACCTAATCTGTTTAATTTGATCCTACAGAAAAGACATCTATTGCAACAGGTTGAACATTTGTTTATATATAATTTCAATTGAGTTCATATGTTAGACTAATACCTTAATTGAATGTGAATTCTCATAGGGTCAACTACAACTTTAATTGAGTTTTTTGGCAATTGCATGATGAGATGGTATTGCGTTTCGCCTGACCAGAGTTGTCAATTGATCGCTCTGAGCCGAACTAATTCTTACTACCTCATATGTTAGACTAATACCTTAACTGATTAATCTAGGACTAGGGCACTAATACCTTAATTGAACAATCTAGGACTAGGGGTGAGTTCTCATAGGGTCAACTACAACTTTAATTGAGTCTTTTGGCAATTGCATGATGAACGGTACTATATTCCTCCTGACCAGAGTCATCGATTGATAACTTTGAGCTGAACCAATTCTTACTACCTCATATGTTCAACTAATACCTTAATTGATTAATCTAGGACATGGTACTAATACCTTAATTAAATAATCTAGGACTAGGGATGAGTTCTCATAGGGTCAACTATTGATTAATCTAAGACTAGGGGTGGGTTCTCATAGGGTCAGCCACAACAGATGGCAACGCCTATTTGATAATTTACAACATATGGGTAATTTGTTGTGACATATGACAATCCATTTGATAATTTACAATACATGGGTAATCTATCGCAATAGATGACTTAATCTGTTTGATAATTTACAATAGATTCATAATCTATTGTTACCTAATTTGATTGATAATTTACAGTAGATGCAAAATCTGATGCAATATGTTGAACATTTATTTTTATACAATTTCAATTGAGTTCATATGTTAGACTAATAGTAACTAAATTGATTAATCTAGGACCAGGGGTGAGTTCATAGGGTCAACTAGAGTACTCGGTCAACTACAAATTCAATTATTTTTATACAATTTCAATTGAGTTACCCTTTTGGTAATTACATGATGAGGGGGTTAAAAATTACGAATATCTTTTATCATTTTAAAAATAATTAAGATCAATTCGGACCAAATTAATATTTTCAAAACTTGTCATTCTTTTCCAAAATACAAATCAACCCATACAAAACATTTCATTATTTTAAATCTTGAGTTCTCGCTCTTTCTCTCTCATTCTCACTCAACAATACGGTATAGACAACAACTACTCAAAAAATTTGTTAAACCCTCTACAACAGATTGCTTTTCTTTTCATTTCCTACCACATAGGTGTTATTTTTTACTTCATTCTTGCTTGTATCAGTCATTTTCTTTGTCTTCAAAGGAAACAGAGTTCGAGAAGAGTTCTATATTTGTTATTTTTTTCTAAAAATTAAGGGCTTTTAAGTTAATGATTAAAAATAAAACTTTTAGTTGTATTATCTTCGATAATGGGTTTACAATTTTGAGTTTTGATTGTAAAATTGTAGGAAGAACTCGAGAAATCCCTAGTTTCCATCGTAGTGTTCTGTTAAAGTATTGCCAAAAGAAAAATGAGGTTATTCTTTTAGAAACGGACTAAAAAAGAAAGCGGGAGATATCTAATTTGTTTAATAAATGCCTACTTCAAGTAGCTGCCATTTTCTCCTCCAAATCCGTCCTAATACAAGTCCAACCGATCCCATTTTTTCACTAACAAGAAAATCCCCAATCCACCATGACAACAACACCACCGGTGAAGAATAATGTGGATCTTGCTTGTAATTTTATCGATCTGACACAAGAGATCTACATTTGTCACAGTAAGTGAAAAGTTTATATTACTATCTAACTTAACTTCAATTTAATTTCTATCATCTATCTAACCGTAAAATATGGCTGCCTAGAACTGAAGATTGCTTCTCCTAAATTCTTTCTTGTTGGTATGAGTACAACCACAAACCTTGGGACGTGTGTAACTTTAATTTCTTTATTTGGACTTTTTCATCTCTTCTTCTATTTTTTATTTTCACTACTAGTTGTTTATTGGACTTGAATTAGAGTGAATCCAAAATCAAAATATGTCATGAAATTAAAAAAAGTATCAAAATATGTCATGTATTTAAAATGTTACCATAATATGCTTAACTCTCTTTTTAAGAGAGTTATATATATATTATTTTTAACGAAAGTTGCCAAACGGAGTTACATTACTGGAAAAGTACATAACTCACTTAAAAAGAGAGTTATACATTTTTTTGCTACATAACTCACTTTTTAAATGAGTTATATAATAAAAGTTACATAACTCACTTAAAAAGAGAGTGATGCATTTTTTTCTACATAACTCACATTTTAAGTGAGTTATGTAATAAAAATTACATAACTCACTTAAATGAGCTTATGAATTAGAAATGAAGAGAAAAAAATGCAAGTTTAGAATCCAACAAGCTTTTTGAGAAAATTGAAGGAAAGGTGTCTTTTAAGTCTTGAATGAAGGATTGGTGACATTGACCAACTTAAAGGGTCAAATATCATTAGAAAACTTGATTAAGTTAATTGTGGACTTGATTAATATTTTCAAAACTTTCTAATCTTTTCAAAAATACAAATCAACCTAACCCACACCCCTTTTCAATCAAAATCAACCACTCTCTCCTTTCTCTCGACATCTTCTCTCAACTCTCTTCCAACTAACAATTCTACAAAATTTATCCCTTCAACCCCTGATGAATTCTACCTACGGAGACAAATAGTTGAGCTTCGAGTTCTCCTCTTCAATTCAAATCAACCTGTCTCTAATCCCTTTCTTGACAGCTTCTCTCAACTCTCTCATAACCAACTATTTTATAAATTTCTCATTTCAATCCTCGGCGACTTTAATATACAACTACAAATAGTTGGTATTTGAGTTTCTTTTTGACTTCAACCTTCAATCGACATGACATCCTTGCTCTCCGACCATAGCAGCTTCGAATTCTTCATCGTTCCTTTTTTTCTTTCACAGGGAAAAATTTATGGCCTTTTTAGTTTTAAAGAAAACGAGGAACTTGAGCCAACTTCTCTTATAGTATTGGTTAACAATTTCAATATTTGTTGCATTAGTTTGAAATGTGATTTGAATAAAATCCTAATTTTTGGTATTTCTTCTCTTCTCTTTTCGAAGTGAATTATGATATTTTGTTGTTTGTTGATTTTTTTTAAAGTTTGATTTTTATTATTTGTGTTTATAAGAACAAAACAACAATTTATGTTGATTTGTTCTGCTCTTGTTCTTGGTAAAAATAGTGAAATTGCATTTTTTTATTGAACAAAATCATGCTACTATTTTCTGTTTCCTCCAATAGATTACCCATTTGTGCAATATATTAACCGTCTGATTTAATAGATCAACCATCTGATGCACTAGAGGAACCATCAGATTACAATTCTGATACAACAAATTAATCATCTGATGCAACAAATTAACTATCTGATGCAACAGATTAACCATATATTGCAACAGATTAAGCATCGGATAAAAAATGTGATGCAACTAATTAACCATCTGATGCAATGGAAGAACCATTATATTCATGATCCAATACAACAGATGAACCTCCTATTGGATAAAATCCTATCAACTCTTCTAGCAGGAAATGTCCAAAACTTGATTTTTCCAATTGATCATTCATCTGCTGCGATAAATGACCCTATGTTGGAAAAAATCTAAACAATATTGACCGTTGATAACTGTTCTAACAGATCACTCATGTGTTGCAACAGATGTGTGACCTATTGCATAGACCATTCATCTTTCTCAATAGATGAGTGATATATTTTATATTGTCGTAATAGATTACTCAGTCGCTGCACCGGGTTATTTAACTATTTTGATAGATCACTATATGTTGCAACAGATGTGTGATCTATTGCACAAACCATTTATCTTTCTTAACAAATGAGTGATATATTTTGTATTATCGCAACAAATTACTCAGCCGTTGCTATGAGTTATTTAACTATTCCAATAGGTCACTCATATATTGCAAAAGATGATGTCACAATAGATGTGTGATCTGTTGCCCAGACCATTCATCTTTCTCAATAGATGAGTGCTATGTTTTATATTATTATGATAGATTACTCAGACATTGCTACAAGTTATTTAACTATTCCAACAGATCACTCACATGTTGCAATAGATATGTGAACTGCTGCACAGACCATTTATTTTTCTCAATAGATGAGTGTTTTATTTTGTATTGTCATAACAAATTACTCATCCTATGTAACAAGTTATTTAACTTTCCCAATGGATCACTCATATGTCACAACAATATGTGATATGTTGCACAGACCATTTATCTGTCTTAAAAGATGAGTGATATTTTTGTATTATTGCAACAGATTACTCATCCACTGAAATTGATTGGTTATATGCTACAACAAATATACTACCTGGTACAACAGATTGGTGATCTGTTACAACTGTTATTTTACTATTTTGCTTGTTTGATTTACTGTTATCTTTTTTTAACGATGCATTAATCAACTATAATATATTTTTTTATGTTCCTGTTAATTTTAGATAATATGATTCCAAAAAGAACAGAAACTGAATAAAGTGAAGGGTGACTTGAAATTAAAAATTGCTATTTCATAGGATCTTCTATATACACAGGCTTCAAGTGTCCAGTTAGTACCCCATAAGCCAAGACCTCTTGCAGGTTTGCCCCAGTATTGTCGCATAGAAAAGTCATTGGCTCGGTCATTTCTGTGCTGGTCAACAAATATTCAATATGTGCAAGACGTGCGAGCCGCTCGCTTTAGAGGCATCATCTTTTAGAAGGATCATTCCCTTGTTTCGACCTTCAAATCCCATGATTTCTTTATCAACACTTCCTTTGGCAAATGATTCATCAGTTTACTCTCCCTTAATAAGATGGGCAACAATACCATCAGTGGCTCCACGAGGAGAAAAAGATCGAAATCATCGACGAGAGGTATGTTAGAGTCATAAACATTGATCTTTCCCTTCTCGAGTAGTATCTTAATAGCCCAATAATGTATGTTATTTACGCTAATGACTACAAGAATCCTCTTTGCCTCGATCCAGCTCTTGCTGTATGGATTTATCCTCTCCCCTCTAATATATTTTATCATTTCTTCTTTATCCAAGACAAATGTAGAAACTAGGAAATCAAGTCCCACGCCAATGGATAATGCCTCCCCATTGAGTTGATCGTACCTATACTTGAGCTTCTTACAGAATTTGAGGTTCATTATCCTATCGGCAGCATCATATGCTTCCCGATATGTTAATTGTCTTTTCCTCATGAGGCAGAGAATTATGTCAACATATTGTGATATAAGAATTCAATTTTTAAATAGGTTAGTAATTGTAAAGATGCAACGGATGATTCATCCGTTGCATAGGGTTCTCTGAATCAATAATCCAATGCAACTTATACAACAGATGGATAATAAGTTGCAACAGAACCACTACCAGTTGCACCAGTATACCTAGTTATTGCAACAGATGTGAAATCTGTTGCATAGCTTCTTCTTCATGGGGTATATTAGAAGGGCTAGGTTAGGAAAAGTAAACTTGCCTTGTCCTCGTATGGAATACACATATCAGTCATAGTCTGGAAGTCTTGTGGGGAAAAGGGAGGCATGGGGTAATCTGGTGTGCCTGGCTTGGCATTCTTGGCATGTCCGGTTCTAAGTTCCGCGTATATGTCCACCTATTTTACTGGCCCCTGAACTTCAACAACTTTTGAAGAGGGAGGAATTATAATTTCTTTTGATTTTCGACCGGAGAGTACTCCTCTAATTGCTCTTTTCTTTCTCCTAACTAACACTGTAGGAGTGTGTGGCTACCTCACCTTATTGGATGGTATGAAATGCCTCTTGGATTTGAATTCCTCGATAGCTTTAGAGATAGCCTCTGCTTTTTCAAAGATTTTATCCTGTCAGTCCTTTCACTATTCGTATTCTCAACGAGAACACGAGGGTGAAGATGGGTGAGAAGGACCTGTGTAAAGGTAAAAAAGGGTTTTTTCAAACATATTTATTCTTTCTTGAGAATCAACATCCTCATCATCACGGGTGGTAGCAGCATTAGCATGCCTGCCACCAACACCAACAACTCCACCAGAAGAAGCACCCGGATCTGCCTTAGTTGGTTGGTCATGAAGAGCCTCAACATTAGGCTGACCTTGCCTAACTTCTCCTCTTATGGCTGTTGCTCCAACCAATTCCTTTTTTATTAACTCCACCATTGGGTCTGATATAGTATCAAAATGACCTAAAGTAATATAAGAAGTCATCACCAACTCCTCCTTAGTAGGCACAACCCATGGATGCAAAACCTATAAAAAAGAAAAAAAAGACAGATGCATTTAAATCATATAATATAATCATTTTTACAGTTGGGTTACATTTTTAAAAAAGACCCATCTGTTGCATAGTTTACAGTATATGGTTGAAATCTGTTTAAGTCTGGTTTCAGCGAAATCGAGCAACACATGGATAATCTGATGTAAAATATCAATCATCTATTGCAATAGTTGTACAAGACGGGTAATCAGTTATGCAATAAATGATCTGTATGTCGCAACAGATGAACTATATGTTATCATATTAAATATTTGTTGTATAATTTGCAGTAGATGGTTAATCTGTTAGGAGTCAGGTTCAGAGAACCAAAGCAACAGATGGGTAATCTGATACAAGATATTAATCGTACCCTATCATAATAGATGTCCCATTTGGTGCATCAGATATAACATTTGTACCCTATCATAATTAGTGATTAATTTTACCATGAAGGCACAACAAAAGCCGTATAATGTGGTCGTCCCTAAGGATAGCTTTGTCAGTAAATATTGGATAGTCAAGTAGAAGCTGTCATATCCCCAGGGATAATTGTTGTATTTATCAAAATCCTCAGCACGCACCAACAAATCATTTAATATGACCTGGTTAATGTCTCTTGCTAATATAACCGAATGGGCAAACTAAACTAAGCACAATTTCTCCCTTTACTGCTCTGGTATGGTTTTATCCTTAAGATATGTCAACAATCCGATTCCTTGTAGCCATATCGAGCAATGTCAAACAACCCATCTATTTTTTCCTTGCATTTTATTGCCTTGGGTCTTTTGCAGGGTGGTAGTTTTTTTGGACGATGGCATCTCAAGCTCATAACTATGGCAAACTCTTGCAAGCCCAAACAAACAGGCATGCCATAGTAGTTGATCCAAATTTCATCCATCTTCTTTTTTCCCCCCTCCTTCAGATCTTTATCATCCCCCACGTACTTGATCCTGCGCTTGATAAGACCATATACCATCATCATAGGGAAACGAGTACGGGTAGAAGGGTCCTCAGGCAGCTCAAGAAAGCATCCAAAGCAGCTTTTCTTAAAAAGTCTGCCTATGTTTTTGTTCTTCATAATTTTCATAAAATGTTCCAAATTTTTCCCCATCTGATATTTAAGTACAATTTGACCAGTTAGTTGCTTTGCTTCTGGGTTATTTATCAATATCACAGCTTGAAACCTATCAATTCTAAAAGTTTTGACAGGATCAAACTGTGATGTTTCTTACTCTCCAATTTCTCTTCTTTCTCACTTTTATTTTCTTTATCACCATATACATAACCTTGTCCACCTTCTTCAATGTTGTTTTCACATCTCTCCTCGGCTTTATTTTTTCCTGACTGAGATTGTTTAGGAAGATCCTCGAAATCCCCCTATAATGTAGCCTTTTTTGGGGGGTAGACAGACGTTGATCCACTTTTACTTTTTTTTTTTTTTGGGAGACATGTTTTGCCTACATACAACAGAAAAACAAAATTTACATTACAATTGATGTATGCATAAATTTTAAAAATTACATTACAAACACCATGAATACCGACACACCAATAGCCCTCACCACAAAAACCACCAACCAATGCCATAAACAAACACCACGACTACCGACACCAGCGATAGCCATCATAAACACCACCAACCAATGCCACCACCAGTGCCACTATGATGACCACAAGACCCACCACCACCACCACCACAAACACCATCCAATAATACCGCGACAGTCAATGGAACACTGTGATGGAAACTAGGGATTTCTTGAGTTCTTTCTATGATTTTACTATTAAAACTCAAAATTGTAAACCCATTCTCGAAGATAATATAACTAAAAGTTTTATTATTCATCATTAACTTAAAAGCCCTTATTTTTTAGAAAAAAATAAAAAAAATATAGAACTCTTCTCGAACTCTGTTGCCTACGAAGACAAAGAAAATGACTGGTACAAGTAAGAATGAAGTCGAAAATAACACCTATGTGGTCGAAAATGAGAAGAAAAGCAATCTGTTGTGGAGGGTTGAACAAATTTGTTGAGTAGTTGTTGTCTGCACTGTATTGTTAGTGAGAATGAGAGAGAGAGAGTAAGAACTCAATATTTGAAATGATGAAATATTTTGTATGGGTTGATTTGTATTTTGGAAAAGAATGACAAGTTTTGAAAATGTTAATTTGGTCCGAATTGATCTTAATTATTTTTAAAGTCATAAAAGATATGCATAATTTTTAATCCTCTCATCATGCAATTTCCAAAAGGGTAACTCAATTAAAATTGTATAAAAACAATTGAAGTTGTAGTTGACCGAGTGCTCTAGTTGACCCTATAAACTCACCCCTAGTCCTAGATTAATTAATTTAGGTACTATTAGTCTAATATATGAACTCAATTGAAATTGTATAAAAACAAATGTTCAACAAGTTGCATCAGATTTTGCATCTATTGTAAATTATCAATCAGATTAGGTAACAACAGATTATGAATCTATTGTAAATTATCAAAAATAGATTTAAGTCATCTGTTGTGATAGATTACCCATCTGTTGTAAATTATCAAATGGATTGTCATATATCGCAATAGATTACCCATATGTTGTAAATTATCAAATAGGCGTTACCATCTGTTGTGGCTGACCCTATGAGAATTCACCTCTAGTCCTAGATTAATCAATAGTTGACCCTATGAGAACTCACCCTTAGTCCTAGATTATTCAATTAAGGTATTAGTACCCTGTCCTAGATTAATCAATTAAGGTATTAGTTGAACATATGAGGTAGTAAGAATCGGTTTGGCTCAGAGTTATTGATTGATGACCCTGGTCGGGAGGAACGCAATACCATCTCATCATGCAATTACCAAAAAACTCAATTGAAGTTATAGTTGGCCTTATGAGAACTTACCCCTAGTCCTAGATTATTCAATTAAGGTATTAGTACCCTAGTCCTAGATTAATTAATTAAGGTATTAGTCTAACATATGAGGTAGTAAGAATTGGTTAGGCTCAGAGTGATCAATCGATGACTCTGGCTAGGAAAAACGCAATACCGTCTCATCATGCAATTGCCAAAAGACTCAATTGAAGTTGTAGTTGATCCTATGAGAACTCACATTCAATTAAGGTATTAGTCTAACATATGAACTCAATTGAAATTATATGTAAACAAATGTTCAACCTATTGCAACAGATGTCTTTTCTGTTGGATCAAATCAAATAGATTAGGTAATCTGTTGCAACATATTACGCATCTGTTGTAAACTATCAAACAGATTACGTTATTTGTTGCAACATATCATGAATCTATTATAAACTATCAAACAGATTAAATTATCTTTTATGATAGATTACTCATCTGTTGTAAATTATCAAATGGATTAAGTCATATGTCGCAATAGATTACCTATCTGTTGTAAATTATCAAATGGACTAAGTCATATGTCGCAATAGATTACCCATCTGTTGTAAATTATCAAATAGGCATTATCATCTATTGTAGTTGACATTATGAGAACTCACCCCTAGTCCTAGATTAATTAATTAAGGTATTAGTTGAACATATGAGGTAGTAAGAATTGGTTTGGCTCATAGTGATCGATCGACGACTCTGGTCGGGAGGAACGCAGTACCATCTCATCAGGAAATTGCCAAAAAACTTAATTGAAGTTGTAGTTGACCCTATGAGAACTCACCCCTAGTCCTAGATTATTCAATTAAGGTATTAGTTGAACATATAAGGTAGTAAGAATCATTTCGGCTCAGAGTGATTAATCGATGACTCTGGTCGGGAGGAACGCAATATCGTCTCATCATGCAATTGCCAAAAGACTCATTTAAAGTTGTAGTTGACCCTTTGAGCTCAGTCATTCATCCCTAGTTCTACCTAGATTGATGTAGGTACTATTATTAATCTTAAATTAAGTTAATGAGAACTCATTTCAACTTGGAGTGATCGATCGATGACTCGGGTTGGGATGAACGCAATACTAACACCATGCAAATACAATGACTCAATTGGATTTGTAGTTGACCCTATGATCTCATTCATTCATCCCTCGTTCCACCTAGATCGATGTAGGTACTATTATTAATCTTAATATTAAGTTAATGAGAACTCATTTTAACTAAGAGTGATCGATCGATGACTCAGGTCGGGATAAATACAATACCGACACCATGCAATTGTAAAGACTCAATTGGATTTGTTGTTGACCTTGTGAGCTCATTCATTCATCCTTAGTTCTACCTAAATCAATTACAAAAAAATCTGTTGCAACAAATGACTGAGCTGTTGGAGAATTTCAAACGAATAATAATATATGTTGCAACAGATGACATAGCTGATTTAATTATCAAATAGACATTTGCATTTATTGTGACAGATGACATTGATATCTGATTTAGTTATCAAATTGACATTTCCATCTGTTGCCACAGATAACTGAGCTATTGGGATTTTTTAAACAGATATTTATATCTGTTGCAACAGATGACATATCTGTTTAAAAATCTTTTTTTTCTTTTAATTTAAAGCAAGCTTTTGTCCGAGTAGATAAAGTAGTACTACTAAAGGCGGTAAAAAATGTTTCTTGGATAACTCAAAAATCTCATTGAGTAGTCTTGTCTTGTCTTTTCAATGTCACCCATTTTCTTCCTCATGCCCCTCAAATTATTAATGAATATTAATTAATGAATATTAAAACCCCTAATACTTCTTCTATTTCATATTATATTAGTTGGCCCCTATTAACTTGGCACACCCATTAACAAAATATTAATTAGGGGTTTATTTTACCAAATTAGCCTTATTAATTATGCTTTGAAAATATAAATTTGAATAAATACACTTCTTTTAGTCATTTAATATTAAGGGTATTACATATAGAAATTAAAATTATCTCATCTCTCCTTCAGCGCTAAATTTATTTTATTCGTCTCTCATCTTTTTCTTTCTATCCTCTTAAGGGTTATCACAGCCTTTTTTTCTCTCCTATTTCTCATAAATTTCCTTTTGGATCTAAACTGATCCATATCTTAGATTCCTCAACTAAAATTATTGTTTTGATCCCCTTTTGACATTAAGGTATGATTCACTATTTCTCTTTCATTCTTGTCTTCTTCTTTGTAAGTTATTTAAATTTTTTTATTTAATTACCATTTACCTATATCATATTTATTTAAAAAAATTGAAGGAACTTTTGATTGTTGAATAAATGAACCAAGAATTTTTATTACAAGATGTGAGAAAAAGTCATCTGTTGGGCGAAGTTTAAAAGCCTTGTTGGCAGTATCATTTTTTTATGTATTTTATTTGTTTCTTTGTTGTTGATGCTATTATTGATGTTGTTGGTGGGGTTGGAGTTGTTGGAACTTATGGTGTGGTGTTGTTAACAGTGGCAGATCCAGGTTTTTTAGACGGTGGGTGCTTCTTAGCTTAAAAATAGTAGAGTCCGAACAATCAACACAAGGAGTAAGGAAGAAAAAAATAAAAGAAAGTTTAAAGTGAATAAGGAGAGAAGAGTTGGTTACCAAAATTAAAAAAATATGTGCTGAGTGGGAATTGAACTCAAGACCAAAAGAAATAAATAGCCTTAAGCACTCATAAACAACCACTAGGCTAACCAAACAACTTTTATTATGGGTTCTCACTGATTAGATTATATACGTTTTTTCTTAATTTCCATATACATATATAAAGTTCGATACGAGTTCAGTCTGTGCTTGCGCACCCGGAGGACTCCATGTGGGTCCACCTCTGGTTGTTGATGGTGTTGGAACATAGGATGTATGCTTCTTTGTTGTTGATGATGTTGTTGGAACAAATTTTGTTGTTTTTTTTGTTGTTGATGTTTTTTATTTGTTGTTTGTAGTTTATGTTATTGTTGATGTTGCAACAGACGGAGCAAATGTTGAAACAAATCAAACCACAACCAAGGCTAGTATGTATTACAACAGACTCTACATATGTTGCACAGACTACATATCTAACGCAACAGACTCCACATCTGATGCAATAGACTCTACATCTGTTGCAACAGATGGATAATGTTCTTTCTGTGACTTTAATTTTTTCCTTCTTCTTTGTAGATATATGAGGAACTGAAATTTGATCAACCTTTGAGTGACCATCACAAGAGGCTGCAGTAAAGATAGGTTCAGAGAAATAAGCTACATGTAGATGGAACTACTTTATATGTGGGAGGTATGTATTACTGATAGTATTATCATGGAAACACACATAGAGTGCACTAATTTTGTGAACGTTTTTTTTACCGATTAGTCATAAATCATTCAAACAAGATATCTGCAATTTTACAATTAAGTTTGGTAGGTTCGAACTGATAAGGCTGAGGGACCATGAATATGGTTCTGATACCCTGTTAAGACTTAATATCGGATGTTTCTCATGTTTATTTGTCATGCCTTCTACAGACTTTCGTTGTGGAAAGCATTTCTGGCGACGGTGTAGACTTTTGCATGATGGATACGTTGTTCTCTATATGGGAGAAGAATGATAATTCTTGCCTCTCCTTGCTTATCGTGTGCATGCAAATGTGAAGAGTGCAAGGCAAAACATGATGGAGTGATTAATACTGTTAGTACATTAACTGCTGATGTAAAGGAATTGATAGCTAACAGTAGTGTCATTCGATCAAAGAGGATTTTAGTTTAATTTAATTCATTAGAGATTAAGGATAAGAGGAGAAAGAAAGAAATTTTCAAGACATTATTCAAGACATTATCAAGTATCCGAAAAAAGAAAAATTTTGAATCTGAAAAAGGTGAGAAGATAAAAAGGGGAGGAATACGAAGGAAAAATTGAATGCTAGATTTAGTTCATCTTGTGTCATTATGTAGAGATACTCTATCTAATTTTGAGTGCTTTTTCTTTTCAGGATGGTGAGGAAGGCAGGATATCCCCATCATTAGCTAATACTGGAAACAAGACAACTAATGTTATTGAACCACCAGACTGCCCTTTGATAATCCAGAAAATGTTTTTTCTCGAGTTAGTCAACAGATTAAACGATCTCAATCACTTAGTTTTTCTGCTGATCAATATTCTCCCGAGAAGATAAGATATCAATAGAACTATTTGACATAACAAAAGCTGATATCAAGAGATTACTGATTATGTCTTCTCAAGACTTGCTTCTACCAGAAAACTATTCTGCATTATGTGTTGCAATATCCATATATGCTGCAGCACCGAATTTATCAGCCGAGAGAGTGCTTACCTTGAAAAAACTCAAAGAGAACCTTCCATATTTCTCCTTGACCTTGCGTAGAGCTAAGAAGGACCAAGAAGAGTATTATAAGAAAGTTGCCAAGAAAGAAAGTGGTCATCGTTGACAAACTCACAAAAGATCAAGAGCTCTATAGTGAGTTTAACGACCACAAAGACAAAATAATTGAATTGAAAGTGGTGACTTAACTTAGTTAAACAAAAAGCCAGGAATGTTCATATCTCTTAATTAAATAAAACTGGTGACTTTTCAAATAAGTAAATTTAAAAAACCGGATCTAAATACAACATTTTATCTTTTTATTATAGTTTGAAAAAAGATAAATTGGTAATCTGTTGCAAAATATATTTCACCTATCAGATAACCTACAACATATTGACAATCTGTTGCAATAGATGAAGATATCAGTTTACTTTTCCATCAGCTGTGGCGTCTATTGCAACTTGCTAGTCATCTGTTTATTCAATTTTATCAAGAGCAATAGATTTTTCTAAACACTTCTTGGCCAAACTCAATTTTTACTCTTGGATTGCTTTTTTTTTTTACATCCTTCAAGTTGGCCTCCAAATTCAATTTTTACCATCAATCCAAGAGTGAAAATTAAATTTGGAGGCCATCTTGAAGGATGCAAAGAAAAAAAGAGAAGCAATCCAAGAGCAAAAATTGAGTTTGTCCAAGAAGTATTTAGAAAAATCTATTGCTCTCGATGAAATTGAATAAACAAATGACTAGTAAGTGCAATAGATGCAACAGGTTAATGGAAAAGCAAATAGATATATCCATCTGTTGCAACAAATTGTCAATATGTTGTAAGTTATCTGACAGGTGGAATATATTTTGCAACAGATTACCAATCTGTCTCTTTCCAAAATACAATAAAAAGGATAAAATGTTGTATTTAGATCCCTTTTTTTAATTTATATATTCGAAAAGTCACTAGCTTTATTTAATTAAGGGATATGAATAGTCATGGCTTTTTGTTTGACTAAGTCAAGTCCCTTCCAATTCAATCATTTTATAAATAGGACCCTACGGCCTCCTCTCACTCTTTCATTCTACTACACTTACAATACTAATATGATTGATCCAGATTTGTACAAGAATATTTATGTCAAGTCCTTTCAGGAACTTCAAAGGTAGTTTGATGAACTCCAGAGGGATTTGACCGACTTCGGAGCAAAGCTAAGGAGGGCTCTGCTGCTTCCGGATGAAAATTGTTCGGCTGACAATAATAATAGTAATAATAATAATAATAATAATAATAATAATAATAATAATAATAATAATAATAATAATAATAATAATAATAATAATAATAATAATAATAATAATAATTAG
>NW_025829204.1:22913-33161 GCF_002878395.1 Capsicum annuum | reverse complement strand
ATAATAATAATAATAATAATAATAATAATAATAATAATTAGGTTATAGTTTTTCTTTCTTTTAGCCTATGTATTTTCCTTTTTTTTAATATCCGATCTACCTATAAGGGATTTAAAAAAATCTATGTATATGTTTGGTTTGGTCGACTTTGAATTTTTAATCCTTATTTAATATTTAATTATCATTCTTTATTCCCTATTTTCAACATGTCGATGGTTGAAGGTAGGAAATTAGCACTTGTGGCAACAGATGGTGGTGAAAAGTCATGATGAGAAATTCTCCTAAAAATGATTTGTTAATAAATAATAAGGAACTAAATGATATTATAATCGTAAAATAAAGATTATTAAATTTAAAAAAAAGTCACAACATTGGATTAAGTTATATGATGATATGATTGTTAAGAAAAAAGTGAATGAATAGTCGTGACTGTGACTTTTTGTCTAAATACATTCAACAAACAAAAACAAAAAACGCTGCTGATGCATCAAATTCCTCATCTGTTGCGACTGATGAATTATTTAGAAGAAATAAAAAAAGCTCCTTAAACAGATGGTTGATTTATTGCAATAGATGGTATATCTGTTGAAACAGATGGGTTATTAAAGAAACGATTATTGAAAACCAGGTGTATTTGATTTTTAAATTGAGAAAAAAGTTATTTAAATTTAATAAGCTGAAAAGTCATGACTTGTCACAATAATTAAAAAACTCACCAGCTTGATTTAACTAAGTCATTTCTTTTAACAGAAAAGAATAATGAAATAAATGATAAAGAAAATTTAAACTGTAAAAACTCACCAAAAATATTCTTGTTTTTAAATTTGCATTATTAATTTATATAATTAAAAAGTCAAAAAATTTGGATGTCATGAAGATAATTTAAAAAAAAAGATATATAGATTATATGTTACAATAGATATATTATCTAATGCAACAGGTTATCTATTTGTTACAACGGCTGATATATCTGTTGTAACAGATAATTTATCTGATGCAACATATATATAATATACTGTCCAACTCAGTGTAAAAACGGTTCCTGAAAGAACTAATTATTTTAATAATAATAAAGCTGAAAAGTCATGACTTATCACAATATTGCTTAATTTAATTAACATAAATTTTTACAGTAATCAAAAATGTCATTAAAAAATAGAGGTGAAAAGTGTTCCTTTAAATCTGCTTTATTAATTTATATAATTAAAAAGTCAAAAAAATTGGATGTCATGAAGATAATTTTTTTAAAAAAGAGATATATAGATTAAATGTTGCAACAGATATATTATCTGATGGAACCGGTTATCTATTTGTTGCAACGGATGATATATCTATTGTCACAGATGAGTTATCTGATGCAACAGATATATAATATGTTTTCTAACTCAGTGTAAAAAAAATGGTTCCTGGAAAGAACTAATTATTTTAATAATAATAAAGCTGAAAAGTCATGACTTATCGCAATACTGCTTAATTTAATTAAGTCATAACTTTTTATAGTAATCAAGAATGTCATTAATAAATGGAGGTGAACAGTTGCGCCTTTAAATCTGTTTTATTAATTTCTATAATTAAAAATCATGTCATGACTTATTACAATATTGCTTAATTTAATTGAGTCATAACTTTTTACAGTAATCAAGAATGTCATTAATAAATTGAGGTGAACAGTTGTGCCTTCAAATATGCTTTATTAATTTATATAATTAAAAAGTCAAAAAATTTGGATGTTATAAAGATAATTTTTTTTTAAAAAAGATATATAGATTATATGTTGTAACAGATATATTATCTAATGTAACAGGTTATCTGTTTGTTATAACAGATTATATATCTGTTGTCACAGATGAGTTATCTGATGCAACAGATATATAATCTGTTATCTAATTCAGTGTAAAAATGGTTCCTGGAAAGAACTAATTATTAATAATAATAAAGCTGAAAAGTCATGACTTATCACAATATTACTTAATTTAATTAAGTCATAACTTTTTATAGTAATCAAGAATGTCATAAATAAATGGAGGGGAATAGTTGCGATTTTTTGCCTAACTCATTCAAGTTTAATCCTCTATAAATTGGTCCCTCCTTACTCAATCGTTCGTTTTACTACACACTATTTATTCCTTGCTCTTGTTACACCTTCAACTACTTTCTCTTTAAGGGCTTGATTTTTTTTTTTCTCTAGTAAGTTTTTTTCTTAATTTATGTATAAATATACATTGTATTACATTACATTCGAATTATTTCTTTTCTTTAATTTTGTTTTTATGTTTGTGTTTTGTCAATTTATGCATTTTCTAGATATGACTGATCCTTTGTGGGATGCCGCTATTTTATGAGACGCCATGCGGGAACTGTAGAAAGAGGTTCATGACCTGCATTAGGAGTCGGCCGCCATCAGAGCAAAGATGTTGCGGGAGATCCGCAGGCTGAGGAGGGCACTGTTGCTACCGGTTGAAGATTGGTCGGCTGGCCATACAAATAATAATGATGATAATAATAATTAAGCTTTTTTTTCTTTTATCTATGTATTTCTTTATTTGTTTTATAAAAATTTATGTTTGATGCATTTGACTTTTTATTTCTTTTTTAATTTTCGTTTTGTCTGTTTCTTTTTCTCAACGAATGACATGTCTACAATTAAGGAATAATTTGATTCCAGTATCAATAGCAAGAGGTCAACATATGTGAGTTGAGTTATCTGTTGGGTTTGTGACAGGAGCTGTATTTTGTTGTTCGAAACAGATTAGTAATCTAGTGAAACAAATTATTTATTTGTTGAAACAGATTACTAATATGGTGGAACAGAATATCCATCTATTCGATTCATATTACGTGTACCTAGAACTATATACATGAATACAACATGAGTTTACTTTTACAACAGAACATTTATCTGGTGCCGCAGATAATGGGCCTGTTTAAACAGATTGCTCTTATGTTGCATTTATGTTCGCTGCTAGCTATTGTTGAAAAAACAGCACACTAGCAGTTACCTAGATGACAAATTCAACTAAAAATCACAATTTGACTTTCCAAAGTCTCCTCTCAAGTAAATTCCAAAGTTGAAAGTGATTTATGAAATAAAATTTAACATGAGAATTTGGTCAAAGAGTAGCAGTTGGGGTAACAACAACAACAACAACAACAACAATGGTCAACAAGAAGAATATGAAGATGATAATAAAGTATAAGATAATGATAATGAATTAGAAGATGATGAATAAAGCAGCAACAACAATGAACAACAAATATCGCGAAGAAAGAAAATAACAACGGATGAGAAAAGAGAAAAATACACCTTTTTTTTCATTCGTTTCCCGTTATATTAACTAACATTTGGATCAAAATGTAAATTTATAAACTTGTGGGTTATTTTAAAATTTTTCAAACTTTCTTTATGCATTATTAAGTAATTATCACCTCTACTCAATTATTAAGACTTGTGTCACCTACACCTCATTTTAAATCTCTTTTGTCACCTGTGGCCCAGAGCCCTTAGTTACTTTATGATACGAGTAATATTAAAAGAAAATAATAAATCTTTCTTTATTTGCTACAATAATAAGCAAAAAAAAAAAATTATTTTTAGTACAAGGATTAAGCAAAATAAATAATAGAGAGAAAAAGGTATTCTCTCAATTCCTTTTGACTTGTTTCTTTGACTTGACAAACAACATAAGAATTTAATATATTAAGGGTAAAATATGTGAAATTTTACTTATTAATTATGTTTTAAAAATTTAAATTTAGCTATTTATACTTTACTCAATTACTTATAATAATAATATTAACAATAATAATAAAAATAGTGATGCAAATAATAATAATAATAGTAGTAGTAGTAGTAATAATAATAATAATAATATAAAAAAGTTATAAATCTTTCATTCTTTACTAAAATAAATAAGAAAGAAAAATAATTAATTTTTAATATAAAAAATAAGTAAAAAAGAATAATTAATCTAATATGGAACAAGAAGAGATTTATATATATATATATATATATATATATAAAATACTATGTATAGTTTAATTACAAAGTCTCAAATAAAAAATATTATAAAATAATAAATGAGGACAAATATAACATGTATGAAAAATAAGTAAACATGTGTAGTTATTGAGAAAATGCATCAAAACCCCCAAAACTTGTCTGCTCAACTTACTTTAGCACTTAAACTAAACTTTTATTTATTTACCTCCCTTAACACTTTTGAACTGTATTAATTTCACCCTTAATATATAATACCACTCTCACAATGGAGAGTGCATCACACTCGCTAATACATCACTGCCACGTCGGAGCCATGTAAATAAAATATTTTTAAATATTATATATATATATAAATATAAAAAATTTTCATATATATATTTTATATATATATAAAAAAATATTAAAATAAAAAATACCCCCACCCCTTATTTTCCATCTTCTTCATAACCACCCCTCTTTCCCCCTGCCACATCCCATCCACCGCCACACCTGCACACACACCCATCCACCCTTACACCCCTACACCTGTACGCACACCCATCCACCCCCGTCCACCCCCACACAGCCACACCCCCACACCTGCACACCCCCCCATATTTTTTGGTGAATTTTCACTGAAAATGCCATTACCATCATCGAAAAATACCATGAAATAGTGATAAAAAAATTCAACCCACTTGAAAAATTCGATCAAATTCTTGACTGGAAAGTATATAGAGATTCATTCTTGACTCCAATAATTAAACTCTTAACCAAAATTTGAGTCTCTCCAAAATGTTATTCTGATATAAAAGATGATTTATGGAAAAAGGGAAAGGGAAAAGCTCCATTTAGAACAAAGGGTGTTGATATTGAGGAAAGAAGAAATTTGGGTTACATGAGGAGTACCAATTTTTGATAGAATTATCAAAGGGACAGATTATAAAACATGAAAAAACAACAAGGATTTAAAAAGAACTTAGATAGAAAAGGTAAAAATTACTATGTTTAAAAAGGATTTGGCGAAGGAGGAGTGGGGTGCGGCTGTTGGCAGATTTAGGGATGGGATGGGTGAAGAAGAAGAGGGAAATTTTTTCTTTTTTCTCTTTGTATATATATATATATATATGTATATATATATATATATATATATATATATACATATATATATATATATATACAAAGAGAAAAAAGAAAAAATTTCCCTCTTCTTCTTCACCCATCCCATCCCTAAATCTGCCAACAGCCGCACCCCACTCCTCCTTCGCCAAATCCTTTTTAAACATAGTAATTTTTACCTTTTCTATCTAAGTTCTTTTTAAATCCTTGTTGTTTTTTCATGTTTTATAATCTGTCCCTTTGATAATTCTATCAAAAATTGGTACTCCTCATGTAACCCAAATTTCTTCTTTCCTCAATATCAACACCCTTTGTTCTAAATGGAGCTTTTCCCTTTCCCTTTTTCCATAAATCATCTTTTATATCAGAATAACATTTTGGAGAGACTCAAATTTTGGTTAAGAGTTTAATTATTGGAGTCAAGAATGAATCTCTATATACTTTCCAGTCAAGAATTTGATCGAATTTTTCAAGTGGGTTGAATTTTTTTATCACTATTTCATGGTATTTTTCGATGATGGTAATGGCATTTTCAGTGAAAATTCACCAAAAAATATGGGGGGGTGTGCAGGTGTGGGGGTGTGGCTGTGTGGGGGTGGACGGGGGTGGATGGGTGTGCGTACAGGTGTAGGGGTGTAAGGGTGGATGGGTGTGTGTGCAGGTGTGGCGGTGGATGGGATGTGGCAGGGGGAAAGAGGGGTGGTTATGAAGAAGATGGAAAATAAGGGGTGGGGGTATTTTTTATTTTAATATTTTTTTATATATATATAAAATATATATATGAAAATTTTTTATATTTATATATATATATAATATTTAAAAATATTTTATTTACATGGCTCCGACGTGGCAGTGATGTATTAGCGAGTGTGATGCACTCTCCATTGTGAGAGTGGTATTATATATTAAGGGTGAAATTAATACAGTTCAAAAGTGTTAAGGGAGGTAAATAAATAAAAGTTTAGTTTAAGTGCTAAAGTAAGTTGAGCAGACAAGTTTTGGGGGTTTTGATGCATTTTCTCAATAACTACACATGTTTACTTATTTTTCATACATGTTATATTTGTCCTCATTTATTATTTTATAATATTTTTTATTTGAGACTTTGTAATTAAACTATACATAGTATTTTATATATATATATATATATATATATATAAATCTCTTCTTGTTCCATATTAGATTAATTATTCTTTTTTACTTATTTTTTATATTAAAAATTAATTATTTTTCTTTCTTATTTATTTTAGTAAAGAATGAAAGATTTATAACTTTTTTATATTATTATTATTATTATTACTACTACTACTACTATTATTATTATTATTTGCATCACTATTTTTATTATTATTGTTAATATTATTATTATAAGTAATTGAGTAAAGTATAAATAGCTAAATTTAAATTTTTAAAACATAATTAATAAGTAAAATTTCACATATTTTACCCTTAATATATTAAATTCTTATGTTGTTTGTCAAGTCAAAGAAACAAGTCAAAAGGAATTGAGAGAATACCTTTTTCTCTCTATTATTTATTTTGCTTAATCCTTGTACTAAAAATAATTTTTTTTTTTTGCTTATTATTGTAGCAAATAAAGAAAGATTTATTATTTTCTTTTAATATTACTCGTATCATAAAGTAACTAAGGGCTCTGGGCCACAGGTGACAAAAGAGATTTAAAATGAGGTGTAGGTGACACAAGTCTTAATAATTGAGTAGAGGTGATAATTACTTAATAATGCATAAAGAAAGTTTGAAAAATTTTAAAATAACCCACAAGTTTATAAATTTACATTTTGATCCAAATGTTAGTTAATATAACGGGAAACGAATGAAAAAAAAGGTGTATTTTTCTCTTTTCTCATCCGTTGTTATTTTCTTTCTTCGCGATATTTGTTGTTCATTGTTGTTGCTGCTTTATTCATCATCTTCTAATTCATTATCATTATCTTATACTTTATTATCATCTTCATATTCTTCTTGTTGACCATTGTTGTTGTTGTTGTTGTTGTTGTTACCCCAACTGCTACTCTTTGACCAAATTCTCATGTTAAATTTTATTTCATAAATCACTTTCAACTTTGGAATTTACTTGAGAGGAGACTTTGGAAAGTCAAATTGTGATTTTTAGTTGAATTTGTCATCTAGGTAACTGCTAGTGTGCTGTTTTTTCAACAATAGCTAGCAGCGAACATAAATGCAACATAAGAGCAATCTGTTTAAACAGGCCCATTATCTGCGGCACCAGATAAATGTTCTGTTGTAAAAGTAAACTCATGTTGTATTCATGTATATAGTTCTAGGTACACGTAATATGAATCGAATAGATGGATATTCTGTTCCACCATATTAGTAATCTGTTTCAACAAATAAATAATTTGTTTCACTAGATTACTAATCTGTTTCGAACAACAAAATACAGCTCCTGTCACAAACCCAACAGATAACTCAACTCACATATGTTGACCTCTTGCTATTGATACTGGAATCAAATTATTCCTTAATTGTAGACATGTCATTCGTTGAGAAAAAGAAACAGACAAAACGAAAATTAAAAAAGAAATAAAAAGTCAAATGCATCAAACATAAATTTTTATAAAACAAATAAAGAAATACATAGATAAAAGAAAAAAAAGCTTAATTATTATTATCATCATTATTATTTGTATGGCCAGCCGACCAATCTTCAACCGGTAGCAACAGTGCCCTCCTCAGCCTGCGGATCTCCCGCAACATCTTTGCTCTGATGGCGGCCGACTCCTAATGCAGGTCATGAACCTCTTTCTACAGTTCCCGCATGGCGTCTCATAAAATAGCGGCATCCCACAAAGGATCAGTCATATCTAGAAAATGCATAAATTGACAAAACACAAACATAAAAACAAAATTAAAGAAAAGAAATAATTCGAATGTAATGTAATACAATGTATATTTATACATAAATTAAGAAAAAAACTTACTAGAGAAAAAAAAAAATCAAGCCCTTAAAGAGAAAGTAGTTGAAGGTGTAACAAGAGCAAGGAATAAATAGTGTGTAGTAAAACGAACGATTGAGTAAGGAGGGACCAATTTATAGAGGATTAAACTTGAATGAGTTAGGCAAAAAATCGCAACTATTCCCCTCCATTTATTTATGACATTCTTGATTACTATAAAAAGTTATGACTTAATTAAATTAAGTAATATTGTGATAAGTCATGACTTTTCAGCTTTATTATTATTAATAATTAGTTCTTTCCAGGAACCATTTTTACACTGAATTAGATAACAGATTATATATCTGTTGCATCAGATAACTCATCTGTGACAACAGATATATAATCTGTTATAACAAACAGATAACCTGTTACATTAGATAATATATCTGTTACAACATATAATCTATATATCTTTTTTAAAAAAAAATTATCTTTATAACATCCAAATTTTTTGACTTTTTAATTATATAAATTAATAAAGCATATTTGAAGGCACAACTGTTCACCTCAATTTATTAATGACATTCTTGATTACTGTAAAAAGTTATGACTCAATTAAATTAAGCAATATTGTAATAAGTCATGACATGATTTTTAATTATAGAAATTAATAAAACAGATTTAAAGGCGCAACTGTTCACCTCCATTTATTAATGACATTCTTGATTACTATAAAAAGTTATGACTTAATTAAATTAAGCAGTATTGCGATAAGTCATGACTTTTCAGCTTTATTATTATTAAAATAATTAGTTCTTTCCAGGAACCATTTTTTTTACACTGAGTTAGAAAACATATTATATATCTGTTGCATCAGATAACTCATCTGTGACAATAGATATATCATCCGTTGCAACAAATAGATAACCGGTTCCATCAGATAATATATCTGTTGCAACATTTAATCTATATATCTCTTTTTTAAAAAAATTATCTTCATGACATCCAATTTTTTTGACTTTTTAATTATATAAATTAATAAAGCAGATTTAAAGGAACACTTTTCACCTCTATTTTTTAATGACATTTTTGATTACTGTAAAAATTTATGTTAATTAAATTAAGCAATATTGTGATAAGTCATGACTTTTCAGCTTTATTATTATTAAAATAATTAGTTCTTTCAGGAACCGTTTTTACACTGAGTTGGACAGTATATTATATATATGTTGCATCAGATAAATTATCTGTTACAACAGATATATCAGCCGTTGTAACAAATAGATAACCTGTTGCATTAGATAATATATCTATTGTAACATATAATCTATATATCTTTTTTTTTAAATTATCTTCATGACATCCAAATTTTTTGACTTTTTAATTATATAAATTAATAATGCAAATTTAAAAACAAGAATATTTTTGGTGAGTTTTTACAGTTTAAATTTTCTTTATCATTTATTTCATTATTCTTTTCTGTTAAAAGAAATGACTTAGTTAAATCAAGCTGGTGAGTTTTTTAATTATTGTGACAAGTCATGACTTTTCAGCTTATTAAATTTAAATAACTTTTTTCTCAATTTAAAAATCAAATACACCTGGTTTTCAATAATCGTTTCTTTAATAACCCATCTGTTTCAACAGATATACCATCTATTGCAATAAATCAACCATCTGTTTAAGGAGCTTTTTTTATTTCTTCTAAATAATTCATCAGTCGCAACAGATGAGGAATTTGATGCATCAGCAGCGTTTTTTGTTTTTGTTTGTTGAATGTATTTAGACAAAAAGTCACAGTCACGACTATTCATTCACTTTTTTCTTAACAATCATATCATCATATAACTTAATCCAATGTTGTGACTTTTTTTTAAATTTAATAATCTTTATTTTACGATTATAATATCATTTAGTTCCTTATTATTTATTAACAAATCATTTTTAGGAGAATTTCTCATCATGACTTTTCACCACCATCTGTTGCCACAAGTGCTAATTTCCTACCTTCAACCATCGACATGTTGAAAATAGGGAATAAAGAATGATAATTAAATATTAAATAAGGATTAAAAATTCAAAGTCGACCAAACCAAACATATACATAGATTTTTTTAAATCCCTTATAGGTAGATCGGATATTAAAAAAAAGGAAAATACATAGGCTAAAAGAAAGAAAAACTATAACCTAATTATTATTATTATTATTATTATTATTATTATTATTAT